>NW_013665773.1:535196-542200 GCF_000517525.1 Limulus polyphemus
CGTGTTAAGTGTTATTCATTAATTTTGTGTGTTTATTAATGATACACAAAAGCAACAGGTCACAAAATATAGATCACAATAATATCTTAGCAACGTGGTATAATCAGATTGTTTTACTTTTTTTGGCACACCCAAGTACGAAAAAGTGTTGTTTTTTCTCTGCTAACTAATTTTAAATTTCGATACTTAAATTAACAGAGTATTTTTTATTTTCCATGTACTTGAAGAAAAATTAGAAAAAAACTGATTTAATTAATAAATTTTTTTAGGCTCTTGATGCATTTAATCCAAGTAAATTTCTTTTGAAAATGTCAAATAAATATTATTATTTAAAGAAAAGCTTATTTCCGCTCTCCAGTTGTTCAACGGTAAGTCTGCATGCTTACAACAATAAAATTCCGGTTTCGATACCTGTGGTGGGCACAGCGCAGATAGCCAATTTTGTTGCTTATTTTGGGCTTACCGACAGCATGCTTGCTAGTTTAGACGAGAAATTGTGCTAGTAATTCGAGAATGTAATTTTCGAGTGAAATAAGAACGCAGCAGATTGATAGACAAGCACAATACCCATAGTTTGCTGTTGTTGTTGCTGTTTTTTACACATCTATGGCAGAATTTGATTTATGGGGGATACGTCTTAACGACTCTTTGTTTGAAGAAAATTAGATCAGGAACAAAATGTTGAAACATTCTGACACTTTCACTTTTCTGAAGATCTAATAAAATCAAACTTCATATATTTGTAAATTTTTGGAATAATTTAGTTGTAAGTTTTTTTATATTTTTATTATAATTTTTGGAATAATTTAGTTGTAAGCTTTTTATATTTTTATCATAATTTAGTTGTAAGTTTTTTATATTTTTATCATAATTTTTGGAATAATTTAGTTGAAAGTTTGTTATATTTTTATCATATGATGAGCACTAGTGACTGTTTTTAAAGAATAGACGTTTCCTTATGGAAGGCAGTATAAAAGAGAATATTTAATATTTGCATATAATATACATCCTGTAAGGTCCCCTCACCAGTGGTTCAGCGTTAAGTCTACGGGCTTATAACGCTACAACTTGGGTTTCGATACCTTTGATGATCAGAGCCTATTATGTAGCTTTGTGTTTTAACAGCAAACAAATAAGCAAAAAACTCTTTGAGGTCTATGCTGGCATCTGTATTTTATTTCATTTTTTACTTCATATATGATTTACCACATACTGTCAAGTTGAAAACATATGATTTTATACAAATTTTTTTATTTTACTAAATAATTTCAGGAAAACTAATGAAATAATAAAAGAGCCTACTTTAAGTTCTACATTTAGGAACGATGGGGTGTATTATACAGCGTAGGCCATAGAGAGAACCACCCTTCCCAAATAAAAGTTCTAAACTTACTAATTATGTGGGGATATATATACGTGATTAAGTATACTATGTTTTTAATTTTATTGAATAAGTTTTCTGCGTATACCAGTATGTGAGTGCTTTCAGAGAGATCCACGGTCTTGTTTACTAATTAACTGTTATTTAAATCAAAAGTAAGCTTATGCAATAAAACCTTCTGTTTTTTTACCCCTAAACGTGCCTCGTTATTATTACCTTTCTATGAAAGAATTACACGTTCGAGAAGAAATATAAGAGCCAGACTTTATAATGAACTTTAAAGTTTTCAATTCTACATTGAAATTTAGGCAAACTTGTAAAGTAATGAAACGGTTTCGTATTGATTTTAGATAAGTATATGAGAATAAAAGTTTCAAAGAACTTGCAGAATTAGGCGTGTCGACAACACAGTGCCGACAGTACCTGATATCTCAAACACAAAGCGTAGAGTTTTCAAGGCTGATATCATAGGTGACAGAGCGAGAAGTATTGGAATTTAAGAAGTCTGATTTTCTTCCATGCATATAGTGTAGAATGTCGGAGTAACACAGAAAATTCCTTCTGGCTGGATTTTAAGGACATATACTGGCGTGTGACTGACCTCTGACAATAAGTAACTAACACTTACTAGTCACATATTCGTTTATCCCTAAATGGTGAACAATATAATAATAATGATGATGATGACATACATTTCTACATAGGGTGGTAAAGAAAAAATTAAAAAAAAAATAATGCTTTAACTTAGCCTTTATAATTAAGCCACAAAATTGTATTTCACTTTGGTTGTGTTTTATCGATTTCAACTAGGATTAAAGTGGTCAACTAAGTACATTTTTAACAAGTTAATTATTCATATTATAAGAGATGTATATGCTTTTCATATTTTCTGGTATAAAAACAAAGATTTCTAGCATGCTTGCAGGCAAAGTCTCAGACGAATATTTCAGTTGTGTTGCTACCATATTTTTGTGTTTATAACATTTCTAAAGTTATTTACGTAAGTATCCAAAACGATGTCAAGATTTACAAAATACATACGTCGAGATTTCAACAATCTAAGATGATATGAGAAGATATATACTTCCTCTAGAATGCTTCACGAAGGATTGACGAAGCTTAAATCATTTCCTCATCTTCTTTCTCAACCACTATATCATATTATACATGAATGACTTCAAGGACACTACGTGAACACTGACATCATCTTGTATCTGTACTAAAGTTGTTGTTTTTTTCTCTTAGTCATGAGAGGTCAGAATCAAATGGGGATTTTCAAGTCTTTTTTTCTTCAACCACTATGTCATATTATACATTGTGACTTCAATGATACTACATGAAACTGTATTTAGTTTGTATTTATTGGTAAAACTTAAATTATTTCCTCACCTTCTTTCTCAATCACTATGTTATATTATACATTGTGACTTCAAGGATACTACATGAAACTGTATTTAGTTTGTATTTATTGGTAAAACTTAAATTATTTCCTCACCTTCTTTCTCAATCACTATGTTATATTATACATTGTGACTTCAAGGATACTACATGAAACTGTATTTAGTTTGTATTTATTGGTAAAACTTAAATTATTTCCTCACTTTCTTTCTCAATCACTATGTTATATTATACATTGTGACTTCAAGGACACTACGTGAAACTGTATTTATTTTGTATAAGCTAAAGTGCCCGTCCCCAGTGACGGAAAGAGTTTAAGTTAATCTATCAATTTAAATTATTTCATGGACTTTAAAAAGATTAATTGTGCTGCATTCTTGGTTTCACTCAGAGCCAAAGCTCTGAGCTACTTATACCGTCCACCCTTAAAAATAATTGTTGAGCATTTCAGTCATGCTAAAAACCACTCAACAATAACATACGATAAATCTACATTTATATTCTTTAAATTACGTCACATTTTGAAATGTGAATGAGAGTGTGGTTAATTCCCAACAATTTAGTGCAGACTATCCTGCTTGCGAAATACAATTTGGCATCAACATTATTCATACCTGTTCTCCCGTCATTTAAAAACTGGACGATGAGATTTGCCTGCGTGAGCAGCTTTTCAAACGGGAGACAGACGAACACTCGAAAAGATATCACGGTTCCCAATATATGTCTTGTATATGTACCAGAGTTGTTATATTTTTGAAAGATCAACGTTAGATGGGAGACTTCATCCCTAGATCCTCTACCATTACTCCGTTCTCACATTAGCTGTTAGCTATTTCATATTATATTTACACAATTACCATTTGTTAAATTACTATTTGTTAAAGACCTGTCGTTCAGGAAAGCTAAAAGTAGGAAATGTAGTTTTATATAACTGTACTGGCAGGCCTAATGTTGCCTTTTGAGGCCTAACTGTACTGTTTATTTGTTTTTGTTTTTGTTAAGTGGAAAGCTACACAAAGATATATCTGTATTGTGCCTACCACGAGTATCAAAACCCGATTTTTAGCGTGATAATTCTTTTGACTTGCCGCTGAGCCACTGCGGAGTGAGAGGGGCCACCTAGCTATATCTAGAGTATGAAAAAATCTGAAAGTAAGAGATCCGAACTTATCTTGTTAAGAAAATCGTGAATTACCTACTTCAGATATTAATAATAAATAGATAAAATACTTGTAATAAATAACTAATGGATAGTTATTATTTTCGATTTTTGCCCGATGTTCATTGTATTTTTGTATAAATATTTCGAATTTTCTTAACTTATCCACTACCAGTTAGTCATTAAGACCGTAAACCTGAAAATGGCTGCTGTGAATTAAAAAACAAACGACATAGAAGAGAAAACTTCATTTTATGTGATAAATTACATGGCCTGATGGTTCGTGTACTGGACTCGACTCGCAATCTGTGGGTCGCAGGCTCATATCCCGTCACCATGGGAACGTTATAATGTAACGGCCAATCCCACTATTCCTTAGTAAACAAGTAGCCCAAGAGTTGGAGGTGGGTAGTGTTGACTAATTGCCTTCCTTCTAGTATATCACTGCTAAATTAGGAATGGCTAACGCAGATAGCCCTCGGGTAGCTTTGCACGAAATTCAAACAAACCATAATTTACACATGTAATACCATCGTTAGAAGCACATGAAAATATCTGATTATTGTAATTCTTACGAGAATATCTGATTGTTGTGATTCTTTCATTAACAGTAATGTTGTTAAACATATCCTGGCGCCTTTATAATAGGTTTAGTTTTCTTTCATAGAACATTCTGTCAGTTATAGTTTAAGATTATTTCAAAAGTAAATACGATCAAGTGAAAGAAGGTTTTGAGACTAATATTTCACGTATAATTGAGGATTACTTGTATCTATAATTTTTCAAACACTTTTAAAAACTCCCTATGTAATTAGAGGTGTGTGTATGTTTCTTTTATCCAATTGCATTGATTTTCTTATATATACAAATTGCACTTGAGATATTCTTTCGATTTCAATGAGCTCAGTCCAGATGACGAGTTCTGGTGTTAAACGAAAGGCTTCTTGAGCAATGAATCGTGGCAAACAAAAAAAGCAGATCTGAATTGACATTTTACGCAATTTTGATTTGAAATCCGAAAAAGACCTTTTCGTTTTTATTGTTTTAGAGCAAAACCACATTGGGTTATCTGCTGTGTCCACTGCGGGGAATCAAACCTCGGATTTTACCGTTGTAAGTTAATAAACTTATCGCTGTCCCAAAAGGGGACTCCGAAAAAGGTATTAAGAGGAACATGAAAAAAAACCTACTTTCAAGCGTGGTTTTAATCACTTTTGTTAGGTCTAAAGAACCTTATTACTTCGTTCAATTTAATATTCAATTTTATACCACTGCTCATAGCTATCAAAGCCTATAACATTAAGTGCGGTTTCTGTTAAATTTTTTTACACTAATGTTTTATAAATAATTTAACCAGGAATGAGCGGGTGGCGAATATAACTACACATATGAAAACTAATGTAGCAGCCTTGTGAACAGTGTGGCGAAGTAAATATTAAAGAATATAAGTAAACTTAAATTTCAAGTCAAACCTACCCTTTATGTCTAGTTTGTTTGTTTAAGTTATGTGCAAAGCTACACAATGGGCTCTCTGTGCTCTGCCCACCAAAAGTATCGAAACCCGGCATTGTAAGTCCGTAGACATACCGCTGTGCCACTGGGAGGCATTTATGTCTAGTATATCCGCTTTAAAACATAATCATTATGAAGTTATTTTAGTTAGACACCAGAACAACTTTATTCAGTTTACACACCACGACAAAAATATACTTTAGTCGTCAGTTTCATCGATGTTTTATTTGACAGTTCTTTTGGTGACGTGTCTATAAATTACAGGGAAAATGAGAAGTGCAAGTCTACATTTATAAAATATATTACTCTTAATATCATTATTGATATAAAAATAATTTTAAATTAGTATTTTCTGTATCGACGCTACTTATTTCAATTTTTTTTTCAAGATATTAGATTGTTATTTTAAGATATTTAACATGTTATAAGGCATTTATTGCAAAATCATTCTGATAAGAAACTGAACATGATTAGCACAAACATTCAACAATTCATCTCGTATCTTTAGAGTTTAAAAATAATAAACTATGACAAAACGTCTGATTTCGAAGGATTACACTTACAATATCATTGGGCAGAACTGAGAAAAGTGTCATTGTAATATAAGTTAAAACTTTTAATTTCTTCCCTCAATTTCTTTCTTGACTTTTTATAATTATAAAGAACGTCTGGAAATTAAATCAACGAAATTGTTTAACCAGAAAATGATAACAACTAAACCACTTTATACTCTATTCCATTCCTTAGATTTTATATCGTTTTACTGACCACCTGAAATTTTTCTTTACTTCAAAAATATATAAAATTATGTGCTTAACCCATTTTATAATTACTTTATAAGTGACTCTTTTAAATTTTTTCATCAAAAACACTTTACCTTAGTAATTTAATGCAAATTGAACATAAAAAGTTAGAAAAGGGAATTAGGAGATGTCTTTAAAAAAACTCAAATAAATTTCAACTCCTTCTGCCTAATTACCAAATGTGTCATTTAGTTAGAGTGGATTTGGTTTAACTTTTACCAGTTCGTGGAATTATCTTGCCTAAATAAAGTCATCAGACGATTATTTAAAAAAAAATAGTAAATGAGTTTGGAAAATATGATTGAACAGTTTTAGTTAAAACAAAATCATGTGGTATTTCTCTTGCTAAGTACTTTACACAAATAATTTCTGCTTAGGTGTTTTGAATACATAACTAACTTTATCAGAGGAAGCTTGATTAGATAAATACAAATATTGTAAGCGTTTAGATAGATATTTGAAGTTTGCTAGATGATTAAATAAAATATTAGAACAACACATATTTAATACATTTGATTGAATTGCTTCTTATTAATGATACAAGTACCTCTATATCAAGAAAATATATATTTTATGAGATAAATCCAACATATTACGCCTGTATTTTACCAGTTTCTTCCGAGTTATGGTGATTTGACTTATATTGATTACGATATGAAGTTTTAAATATTAGGTCGTCAATAAATTTATGTCGGTATTTTTAGATGAAAAAAACCCGAACAACTTATATATCAAAACAAAATATTTATTA
>NW_013665773.1:543101-544225 GCF_000517525.1 Limulus polyphemus
CTATATTATATTATATATATGTATAACATAAAAACAAGTGTTGGAATAATTCTTAGATTTAATACGAAGTTAATAGTTTTATATTAACATTTTTTATGAAAGTAGTAAAAAATATTTTTAAGTTGAATTTTTATTTATTCAGAATTAATAGCAAAATTGAGGGTCCAAATAACAAATTATTTAATGAAATGAAGATACAGGTTTGTTGTTTTTTTTAACTTACTCTGTTTTTTCTTATTTTGCCCGATTGGTTGCCCGTCTTCTCTCCTCCACGTGACTGTTGGGGTGGGGTAGCCTTTAGCTCGGCATGATAAGGTAATGTTAAATCCTTCTCTAACCAGCTCATCTGAACTGCTCTCGCCATCAACAATCACCGGTGGGACTAGCAAAAAGAAAATGGCGCTGTCAGCACAAGACTAATGTTGAGCTGAATAAGCGGGTGCCAAAGACGTAATTACTTGATCCAGAAAATAATCGTTATCTACAAACGTGAAGTTAAATTTAGGTTCAATATTCCACGTAGTATTTTCCAACACAAGTCCACCAAAGTGCGCACTGGTCCGCAAACCATAGATTATCGGATTCACAACTCGAGCAGATTAATCGAATCTAAAGTGTGAATATCTACACTGTAAACATTATGGACATGGAAAAGTTTACAGTATTAGAATAATTGTGAAAGGTTTCAGAACTGAAATATATCTTGTCTCCTCCCCTCAACTAATGTAAAAAATGAGCAGATTAATCGAATCTAAAGTGTGAATATCTACACTGTAAACATTATGGACATGGAAAAGTTTACAGTATTAGAATAAGTGTGAAAGGTTTCAGAACTGAAATATATCTTGTCTCCTCCCCTCAACTAATGTAAAAAATGAGCAGATTAATCGAATCTAAAGTGTGAATATCTACACTGTAAACATTATGGACATGGAAAAGTTTACAGTATTAGAATAAGTGTGAAAGGTTTCAGAACTGAAATATATCTTGTCTCCTCCCCTCAACTAATGTAAAAAATGAGCAGATTAATCGAATCTAAAGTGTGAATATCTACACTGTAAACATTATGGACATGGAAAAGTTTACAGTATTAGAATAAGTGTGAAAGGTTTCAGAACTAAAAT
>NW_013665773.1:544754-555776 GCF_000517525.1 Limulus polyphemus
CTTAAAACAAATAAAAAATAGAATCCTGACATCTTATCGTCACACTTAAAATAAGTAAAAAATAGGATCCTAACATCTTATCCTCACACTTAAAACAAATAAAAAATAGAATCCTGACATCTTATCGTCACACTTAAAATAAGTAAAAATAGGATCCTGACATCTTATCGTCACACTTAAAATAAGTAAAAAATAGGATCCTGACATCTTATTGTCACACTTAGAATAAGTAAAAAATAGGATCCTAACATCTTATCATCACACTTAAAACAAGTGAAAAAATAGAACCCTGACATTTTATCATTACATTTAAAATAAAAAAAATAGAATTTTGACCTCTTATCGTCCCATGTAATAAAAGTGGAAATAGGATTCTGACATCTTATCGTCACATTTGAAATAAGTGAAAAAAACAGGATTCTTATATCTTATTTTCACACTTAAAATAAGTGAGAAAATGTTAATAGTTCGATAAAAGCAATAACAAATGAAGGTTTTAGTATAAACACTAAATATTTATTATTTACATTCGAAACAATAGTATTGAAATAAAGCGGTCATGGCGCTGTTATTTTTAAACACAGACATCTTAGTAAATTGAAAATAATCGGTGTTTCAAAATAAACTATTTGAAACAGGTTGACACAAAATGCTAGTTTATTTACGTTAGTCTCCTAATTTATACTCGATATAAACTCCCCATTTTGATTCATATCGATAATCTTCTGACTAACAAAAACATTTGAACATGAGAATGTCTTCTCAAGTCTCTCTCTGTTCAGTCATGTGAATATAAACTCATGGAAAGTCGGATGATGTTATCTTAAAATATCAATATACAAGGTCACCTAACACTAACGTTTGAGCACTTTCAGCTGCTTTATTGTGACGGTCAATCCCACTATCCGATTAAGTATGACAGAAATGAATAAAAACCCTATAATCCGAGCGCTTTCGAAAGGTGGACCTTTCTTCTTCAGGGTCAAAGTATATTTGCGTAAGCGGCGAGTGTAACTGACAGATATTGTTCTCTCTGGTCAGTAATTCTAAATTAGGGGCAGCTATTCCTGAACCATGAGGTCATCAGCCTTAACAGTTTAGTACATGTGTCGTTTAAAGTGCCATTCAGGTTGAAAATGCCAAATTCCAATGAAATCTCTTGTAACTCGAAAAGAATCATCGTATATTCCAATGAAGAGCTTTCCGTTTACATGAGATTATTTTCTCATCGTTGCCACACTTTACAATTTCACTAGTCAGCGATTCTTAACCTTTAATAGCTGAGAGATTGTAAATTACTGGTGTGTAATAATGACATAAGTGGAAAACTTAAGTTTTTCCTTATAAACCTTTTTAAATGACAAAGATACTGTTGATAGATGGTAGTATATTTATCCTGTGATTCATGGAAATTAAGATAACGCGAGTTGAGAAACATTGTAAAAGATAGATAGCATTATTTTGTTAACCTCTGGTTTTTATGTAAAAGATAGATAGCATTATTTTGTTAACCTCTGGTTTTTATGTAAAACATAAATTGCATTATTTTGTTAACCTCTGGTTTTTAGCAACTATTTGTACATAATAAGAATTAGTATATAGTAGTGTTCTTTTTTTTTTAATTTTCTCAAACTTGGGAATTTTTAAGATTGTCTAACGACAAAGTTCCATTAGGCTTAACACACTTGTTGTATAAGGTAAAAATATTTTCTTCTTCTTTTAACCATAACTCCATGTAGTTCTTGGGTCTGCCGCTTGGGCGTTTTGTACTAGCTAATACTTTTTACACGCTGGTGGCAGATTCCGACAACAACCTTAAAGGGTGAGCATGTTCGGTAACGAGGAATTCGAACTCGCGACCCGCAAATTGCAAGTCGTTCACTCTAACCACCAGCCCATGCCCGACATAAAGTTAAACTCTCACTCTTATTTTAGCTTCTTGGATTGTCAACAACTGTTTACAGTTCTGTCGGGTTTTAATTTACTGTTGCATGAAACGGAAACATCAAGTTATTCTGATTAGAAGAAATTGTATCAAAGATAATTTTTAAGCCTTTATTTCTAAAATGCACAGGTCAATTTTTGGCATTTGACGACTTCCTATTACCCTGTTTTCAACATTCTATGATCTCAGGAATCATGACTTCCAGTTAGCAAGTTTCCACTCAACTTTATAACTGCAAACCCTAGGAAATATTTACAAAAGTATAAAACGAATCTTCTGTTTTTACCTGATTTACATTCATCTCATATTCTTTATATCTAAAAGTTTTAATTAGGGAAAGACAAATTATTATCAAATATTTAATTGCGTTCTTTACATAAAAGATGTTGACACTTATAGCTAATTGCTCTGGAAATTGAATTATAACCTTCTTAATAATAATTTGATATTTTCAGCTGTTGCATTTGTACGAATATCTTTTGTTTACAAACATGTAAAAGTGTTTAAGACTAGATTTACTACATCTCCAGGTTCTTCCATTCTTACTACTCTTGACAGTTAATTGCCAGGAAACTTTCTTCACCTCTGAGTCTATTGCCAGCTAAGTCTCACGAGATCTTAATAAGATATTACTACTGTCTGAAGAGCGAAAAGTTATTCACACTACTTCTGGAGAAGATGTCAGGTTTTATTATAGCTGTAATAATCTCATTTAGGATTGTAAATGTATCAAGTAAATTCTGCTAAATGTTCAGACCCTATATAAGAAAACAACTGAGGTTAAATAAGAAGAAAACTTTATTCTGGTGATGAAAATAGACCCAATAAGTCTATATATATATATATTTTAGCGGTGGCCTTTATTGATCGTAAAGTAAAGCATATTAAATATGTTATTAATAAAGATAAATTATCATGTAACTTGAAAATAAATATTTTTGACACCTGAATAACTGGTATTTTTAATTGGAATTGAATAAATCAAATTTAAAACGTTTAAAACTTACACAATAATATGTAAGGTGTTTAAGAGAAAATAGCTGAAAAGCGATTTAATATGTACGATACATGAGTTGCTCTTATTTCAGTTTAAGTTATTCACTTAAAATAGATGAACTCGTGGGAAATTCTGTTTAATTGGAATATTCGCTCATGTTGCAAATATCACGGAAACTAATGTATTAACCGTGAAACCTTTCTTTTTCTCTAATATTTTTGAAATGTTTATTTAGAAATGTAACTAGTGTATCTTTTTGATGAAACTCATTTTTCTGTACAGTTGTTACTTTGAGAAAAATAAAGATACATGTTGATGATTAATTAATATTTTCTGTATAAAAGAGAACTAAATACAGAACCATAAATAATACATATATATATGTGTGTGTGTTCTATGTATTGTTATTCTATGAAGTTGTACACTTTCTTTGGCTTCATAAAACAATCTATATTATCTCATAATGAGTATAACATTTCATGATGAAGTCTGCCCATACCTTTATTGCGTCCAAACCACATACATAAAATGCTTAATTTTCTTTTTCTAGCTATTAAAAAGCAAGAAACACGTTCAGACATAGAGGCCAGTTAGGGAAACTTGAACATTGGGTTAAAGCGGATAGGTTTTTGAACGGTTGTAGCATCTATACTGCTTAGCTTAAAGTGAAAATAATTGAGTTTTTTTTCTAATTTTATGAGCTTTTTTTTTAGAAACCAAATTCTATTTCAGACCCATATTTAATCAAATTCGCAATTAAATAAAAATCCAATGGACTTCAATCATTGATTTGACTTGGTTTAAATGCAGGTTTTTCGAAATACATTTTCTCAAAGTATTTCTTATCATATTAACTTTAAGGGTTTGTTTATTCTGTGAATTCTTACAATTTAATTACGAATTTTTATTTTTTAGTTATATATATATATATACATGATACTTCGGGCCTGTTGCCTTATAAAATGTTCTTTACAGTCTTAGATCAACTTTCTGCTCATGCAATAATATGTGAATCTATTGTTAGAGTTCCCAAGCTGTTTGAAAATGTCTGGCTAAAAAGTTGTTGTATTGTCTATGCAGGATCGTTACCTTGCATTTACCCGTATTCTTATATGTAGTTATATAAAGAACAGTAAATCTTCAAGAGGTTAGCATTTATAGAGACCTTAATATCTACAAGCGTAATTATCTTTCGGCAATTTGTCAGTCTGCAGCATACAACGTCAAGAAATGCCAATGTCAACATAATCCATATATATACGAAAAACCAAAAAGAATAATCACATGAATTAATGTCGACGGGTTTAGTTTCGATCCTTTGCATGATCTAATATATTCAAATATACTATCTAAACTAAAAGGTTTCTAACGTTGAAGAGTTACTTTAATTGTTGGTTTTGTCATACAAAGAATCTATCATGGTAAAAGCTTCCTTTTTTTTTAAACCTTGACGGTCTCAATAAATAATCCTTAAAGCCTAGATTAAAGAAGAAGAGAACAATTCCATTTGAGTAATTATTCACTGGGAAAATAATGAGAATTTGTTTTATTATTTACCGAAATATTAATTATAGACTCTTAATCACTTCCAAATTGTAAAGAGTAATAGGTGAAGAGTTCTACACAGATTTACTATTTGGATAATACAATATTAGTCGACAATAGATTGTTAACTAGTTAATGTATAACTTATAAACAACTAGCAGAGACCCGCAAAACATTTGCGATTAAATTAGTATATTTATTGCAACAGACCTTCTTTAAATACACGATTTCTTGAATAATACAAACGAATTCTAATCGAAGACACCGAAGTCTATAAGTTCGTTTGTCTTATGCCTAACATTAGTTAAGTCTTTATTAAGTATGGCCTATATTCGATAAAGAGATAAATTAACACTGTAACTTGTGTACGTTTTTTGCCTTAGTTTAGTTAGGGCTAATCTGTACCGTACTTAATACTATCACTAAACAAACTTATAATGATATTCTACGATCTCATGTTAGATGTTTTTAAAACTTTGATAAGTTTTTAATATGTTATTGTACAAAATGTCTATTAAAGTATATTTACATTCGCCTTTTGTTTACATCCGTTGAAATTAAGTGCGCGCCCATGCGCCTTTAGATAGTAAAATGCGCGCACATTTTCAGGACAAACAAAAACAGAGTATTATTTATTATAATAGATTCCAGACTGAACATACATGTTCGCAAAAAGACTTAAAACAATGAATACATTTCCATTCTGAATGAGACGAGCATATTTCAGTAAACCGTGTTAACAGACTTATATGTATAACGGAGATACTTTAAACACATTTGATGAACAGCGTTTCGTTAGATAAATTGAAACTTTGCCAGCAGTTAATCCATTTCAAGACAACCGAAAAACACTCGTTACACTAACGTTACTCACTTTTGTGAATCACTCTGTGGTAAACAACTCGAGAAATTATTAAGACAGTATCCCCTGACAATTAGAACAACTAGGAATGTTTTTATTTTTCGACGAAATCTTTGTTGTTTCAACAAGTTTCTTAAAGTAATAGCTACTTCTGTAAACGCTTGTACACGATCTTCAAAAGCTTATTTCTTACTTGTACAAGATAGATATGACAGCTTCAAAAATAATAAATGACAAAAGTCCAAAGCAATTGATTCTTTTTTAAACATATCTTCAATATCTTGAACAGAATGGTTATGTACAAGCTATTGTGTTAGCGTTGTTCTTTTATCTATAATATGTTTCACGTGGTCTTATAGAACAATTGTTACGAACCAATTTATTGAGACTTGTATAGAATGATTCAAAACAAACGTACAGAGCATGCCCACCTCTAATCGTTCTTTTTTCTTTCTTTTCACCTACGAAGAGCCTAAAGATCTTTATCTAGAAATCTGATGGTTGTAGTTTACGGCTGAACTAATGTTTGTGTTGTGAACTTTGATGGTATCGCACTTAGATCTGGCACACAACGTTTGACATAAATCTAATGTTAAGAGACCACTGTTTACGTCGCGAGTGATGGAGGTCGCACTTCTGTCCAAATCTTCAGTTGGTTTTCTGTGTTATTTACATCGACAATAAAGTTTTCTTTGGTTATTCCAGTACGAACGTTACATTATTCTTCGAAATATCGAAACAAAAGGTCTCTCGTGATGAAAACTCAGCTATAACTAACCCAGTCTGGCTTCACTAGGAAATGCTAAAACAAAATTCTGTGGCATGCTGGTTAATGGCGCTGTCGTAATATAGGGTGTAGAACTAATTGATTCACCTGCATATGTGAGTTTGATAAATGATAAAAATGAAAACATGACTTCATACATGCACAGAGAAGTTTAGCTTCATATTTCCCTAAGTTCTTCTCTCAAACTGATAAGAGGTCTCTAAGGTCAACTTTCCCTTTCGAATCGCTTATTTTTCCCCAGCAACAAATGTCTAAAATCAATAGTTGAGGAACTAATTTATGCTTAACGCTATTAAAACGTATTCGTGATAAATGGCAGATCAATGTACACTGGAAACTGTATTTGTTTATTATACAAGGAAATGAAATTGAAAATATCATCTAAAAAATGAAATTTGGGCTATTTTCGAACAAATGACCCTCACATGAAGGAATAAAGATATAAACAATGAAATTTGGGCTATTTCCTTCACACGAAGGAAGAAAGATATAAATAATGAAATGTGGGCTATTTTCGAACAAATGACCTTCACGTGAAGGAAGAAAGATATAAACAATGAAATTTGGGCTATTTTCGAACAAATGACCTTCACATGAAGGAAGAAAGATATAAACTATTTCACATTTCTTCGATTGGAAGCTAAGAAGAAGAAGAAACTTCCTAGACAAAGTGTAGTAACAGCTAGAATCCATTTACTTAGCAACTCCAGAAGATGTAACTTGAGATTAAGGATGATAAACTTATAACGAAAAAGATACGTTGATAATTTATTGACTATTTGTTCAACCGACTTACACATGATCTCTGGACATTGGTTGGAATTATCTCCCTCATCTGGCCATGTTATATAAGATTTCATGAGCTACCACCTTTTCCCTATACACCAAAACACTGCAGAGGAACTGTTTCTACGGCTAATTCAGCGGCCACCTTCACTCGTTATTCCCAGGTAGTCTTGTAAAGAGTTTTAATAGAACAATCCATTGTCTTCATATCATGTTTACCATAATTTAAACGCTTTCTCTAATGTTGACCTATCGTCTGTTGAGATGTAGTGCTGATCAAGAAAAGAGCTCTCAACTGTTAAGTTGCTTATATCAACACTACGACTTTCATCGCTTGAGAAATCACGTGTCTGTCAAAGTACCTGTTTTTTTTTCTTTTTAAAATGGTCCTGTGGCTATTCTCTCTTATTCTTTGTTTTTTGTTTAGGTTCACTTTCTATACTTTTAGTTGAACATTCTTCTCCTACTTGCAAGACATATTTGATCTCATGTTGTACGTATATTGTTTCTACTGCCATTCATAATTTTTGTTGGTTCCAAAACACTCCGAAAGTAAATATAAGAGATTAATTGAACTTTATATTTAAAACTGGGATATTCTGGTACAGTAACGTGTCGTTGCAGTAGCAAACTGTGTTTCCATGTGATATGCGTAACACAGCAGAAAGTTTAAAACCACTGAACCCACTCCTCAAACCAGTCCGAAGTAAAGCTAAAGCTACAGTACGAAAGAGAACCCTCCAACCCCAAAATTCATTGCGATGAACCGAGTATAATTCGGTATCGTTAATAAACGAGAATTTGGAGTTTTCGAATGGCCAAATGCCAGAAGTCCGCAAACGTTTGGCCACATCTCGACATTGACAATTATTTTAATGACAAAGATTGCTGAAGAAAGTAGAATCACAGCAATCCAATTCATACCTATTCATCTATGCAACTTCATCTATTCTGTTTACGTATGGTCGTAGAATTGGCGTTCACACTCATTGAAGAGTTTGTGGAAAGCACGTTAGAATGTGTTCTCTGGTATTATCCTCGCCGTCCTTCTCGGAATGCTGTTACACTCTAAATTTCAGTGTCAGATAACTGTGGTCATCAAACTGAGTAGGACTAAATGTGAGGGAACTGGTTCCAAGTGTAACACCCAACCAAGAACATTGTTCGTATAAAGCGCTATTACCCTCATTATTAGATAAAGTCTCTCCCATGTTGTTGTCGCTAAACGTTTTTCTTACCTTATACGAAATTTTAAAGTTATTTGATTTACGGCTGTAAAATAGAGGGATTTGTGTGTGTGAGCGGAAGTGCCACCTTCCACAATATCAAAATAATTTGAAATCGAAAAATAATATCTATACACTGTTTTTGTTTGTTTGCTTCGCAGAAGGGTTTGTGGGCGATAGATGATATTTTGGTTGACCTCTTGATTATGAAGGTGGCGATCTGAGTTTTGAGACATACAATACCACAAAATATTCCCTGCACTTTAAGCTGTGGTGCGTTATAAGGATGATGGTCAAACCCTTAGCGTGGATGATGGGTGATAGAGAGCTACTGATGGCTTGTCTTCCCTCAGATCAGTAGTTCAAAATTAGGGACGGTGGCAGATAGCCTTAGTTGCTTTGCCATGAATACAAATGTAAGCAAACGTGTTTGCAAGAGAAACATTAACAAGAGAAGATTTTTAAAGCTGTCACATGCAACTCGGGTTTGGTGACTACGTGGATTTCCAGCACATAAAATAGATCGCAAACGATATTTACTTGACTTTTCAAGTCAACTCTTGAAACGTATCTTTATTACTTAAAAAATATTCATGTTTTTTGGTAGGGGGTTGAAAAATGCAGAAAATAAAGTATGAGGTAACACAATACGCTTTTTTTTCTTTTGCTTGTTTGTTTGGAATTAAGCATAAAGCTACACATTGGGCTATGTGTGCTCTGCCCACCACAGGTATCGAAACCCGGATTCTAGCGTTGTAAGTCCGCAGACATACCGCTGTACTACTGGGGGGCACCTTCTTTTTTTTTACTGTGACAGTAGAGAAATCATTTTTCAGTAAAAATGATAAATAATGATTTTTAGATAATTCTGTTTTTAGTGCAGATTCAGTTTTCTTTTAATAGTTATAAACTATTTTAATGTCAAATTATACGGAAAATAAACATTTGTTTTCACTAAAAACTGAATCAAGAAATTCTAATGATTGTTATGAATAATGGAACATTAAAAAAGTAATTCAAAACCACAGGAAACTTTTATAAAAATATAAATTTAATTACTTTTGATGTAAAATGTAACCACTAAACATAAAATGTTCCACAGACCTTGTTTTCCACACCCTAATCAAATTCTCCTATCATTTATCATAAAAAAAGAGCCAGATTAACAATAAGGACATAAAATGTTTAGATAAAACATGTTAAGTTGCTTTTGCATCAAAGACGAAAGAAACAGAACTTTAGGGTTGACCCTAATCATTTTGTTTATAAAAGTTATTTTGAGTTCTGTTAAAAGGGTTAGTCTATTCGTTTTTTTTATTTGTTGCATGTACGAACAACAAAGTAGCTTTTACTTAACCTAGGTTTCCAAAATGGAAAGGAAGAATACATTTAGTGATCTTTTTAAGAAGAAACAATTACTTTGAGGCTTATGTCATTCATCACTTTTTGCAGCTGTCACATCCATCTTCCATAAGTAAGAATTTGGAGTTTGAAGAGCATGTGCAGGCTTTTAGAGCAATCCTTTCTATTGTTTTTGGAATTCGTTGAAACAACAGTAAACTTCCTCTAAACAAGTACAAATATTTTCGTTGTTCTGGTTGTTTATAACTGAAAAGCTCTTCTCCAGTTTATTACAGAATTACCGACCCGTTTTTTACTCCAAAAAAGCGATCCAATAAGAGTTTCAAAAGTAGATAAAATAAAGATTTCTATACAGTTATAAGGAGCTTCGTTAAACATAGTAAACGTTTTGACAGTAACTCACCTTGCGCAACCTTTCTTTTTGCTTTATTTGACTTGAAAATAGGTCAATATTCATTTCCTATTCGACATGCTGGCGTGTTTTTGAATTGTTTTTGTATTACTCTAGCAAACAATAACAACTTCGAAAGAGATATAGACATTATAATGTGTTTCGCTTTCACAGTTATGCAAATCTGATAAATTCTAAGTTATTCTAGTTGGTGTTTAATGTTGGATCTAGTGTTTATCCTACAGGAATATAAATCCAGAATTAGGAATTTATTACCCTCTCTTTGTAGGTGTTCATGTGTTCATAATTTTATGTACGCAAATCGGGAATCATTTACAAATGTCCTTCAGTTTTAAATGTAAATTATTAATATATTCATCATTTCTTGATGTTGTATCCTTATAAAGTATTTACTTATAATATCTTGTAACTCATCTGAGTTGCAATCAAATGACTTACATAGATTAAAAAGTTCTCATAGTGTTGTTTTTATATAAAAGGATAAATACTAACAAAGCGTTTAACGCATATAAGTTAGTCTTGATTTTGGCATATAAGTTAGTCTTGCTTTTGGCATGTAAGTTAATCTTAATTTTGAAGTACACAAGCTCGAGTTGCGATATCACGAAATATTCCCCACTCTTTTAAGCTGTGGATGTATTATGATAATAGCAGTCTAAACCTTAAGGTGGACCTTGGGTAGTAGTATATATAGCTGCTTTCTCCCTGGTCAGTAGTTCAAAACAAGGGACTGTGACAGATAGCCTTAACCATAAATACAAACTTGAAATATCTTGACCTCATCTGACCCACTAAAACATTTGATAGTAAATATTTATATTATTATTCTGCTTGTTTGTATGTACGACCGTTACGCTTTCTGACCGAGAACCTGCTGCGTAAGCATGCGTAGTTAGAATGTTTCCCCAAGAAAAACCGCGCATGCGTATTATTCACCCAACGACAACAGTCTGCCTGCGGCAGAGAGCTGCAAAGCTCAGTGATCAAGTCGTTACAATTGCTGTATGAAACAAGAAGTAACAACAAAAGGGGAATGTAAACATATTTTACTAACCATTTTGTACAGCACAATATTAAAAACTTATCAAAGTTTTTAAAAA
>NW_013665773.1:556776-567678 GCF_000517525.1 Limulus polyphemus
GCTACATCAAAAAAATACCTACTTTCATTGAACATGCTACATCAAAAAAATACCTACTTTCATTGAACATGCTACATCAAAAAAATACCTACTTTCATTGAACATGCTACACCATTTTTCGATTGGTTGAACTGTTTGGGGATATAATTAATATGTATACAATTATAGAATATTTAAATACTACATTTAGTTTGTTCTGAATTTTTTGTTTACATAAATTAATGAAAAAGCAAACAATTCCCCATGTGAACAACAAAAGAAAAATAGTAAAATTTATATTATACCTCACACACGAAGAACATTACAGTCAATGCTGCTACTCTGTCCACAAATACATTTTAAAGTTAGTTACTCTGACTACTTTAATAATATCATTTGACAACTGAAAAAATGACATAATATCTTATATTTCAATACAGTTGCCCAGTTCTCTGCAAGGAGGGTACTTTAATATTTCTGCTGAAAGAACAAAACTAACAAATTACATAAAATTCTGTTTGTTTCATTAATTAGTTGTTAGTTGGTTTTTCAGCGAAAATCAACAGAATATACTACCGCCACTCTGGCCACCACAGAGAATCAAACCCGGATGTTAGCGTTGTAAGTCCGGAGACCCCCGAGGGATCATTAATTAGTGGTTGAGTATTAGGTTAACATTTACTAAACAAACAAAAAATCTGATCATTTCATTATGTAGCGCTTGAGTGATGAATTAAACGTAACCAAATATTGAGACATAAAATCCAGATTATTTAATTAAGTAGTGATTGAGTATTGGATTAAACGTAACCAAATAATGAAACATAAAATCAAGATAATTCAATTAATTAGTGGTTGTGTGTTGATTAAATGTTTTAAGTAATAAAGAATAATGACATGTAAAATCCCGATAACTTCATTTAGATGTGGTTCAGTGTTCGATTGTAAATTATCAAACAATGACAAATAATATAACATAAATACTCGATTATTTAATTAATAGTGGTTAAATCTTTTGTTAAAAGTTTTCTTACTCGTCCCCCAGTGATCAGCGGTACGTTTAGGGATTTACAACGCTAAAACCCGTGGTTCGATTCCACTCGGTGAACATAGCACAGATAGCTTATTGGGTAACTTTATTCTAAAACAACAACAACGAATTGTCGCGTTCCGTAAAAAGTAGAAAAAACAACAAACAGCTTAAGGGTTGGAACGTTCGCAAAACTTGTTTCAACTGTCAAAGTAAAAGTGAAATTATTCTCTTTTACTCAATATGTAAGTATATTTTATCGATTTCATGCTCTCTGAACTTGTTTGCTCTTCAAATACTAGAAGAACAAATTCTTTCCTAAGCAAGTACCTTTAAACATCGTAGGCACCAAAAGTTAGGACATAATGAATTGGTAAACTACGGGTTTCATGACATCATTTCTAAGAAACCAAAAGTTTCCAACAAGAAAGAGGCATTTTTTTCAACAACTTACCATGGTGTAAACGATCTCATTGCGTTTAGTTAATAGTGTCGAGAAAATAGTTATGGTAATAGTAATGTCACTGTGGTACTGAGATACTATGTTGTAAGGATACAAATGGATCGATCATAGCCTGATGGAAAGCGTATCAGGACTTTGAATCCGAGCTCAAAAGTTCGTAGCCCATTGCCACAAAAAAGAGAAACCCAAGGAAGGCAGTGAGTCAATAACACCAACCGCCAGTTCTTTGCCAACTCATCTTTGACTGTGTAGTGGAATTTGATCATTACTCTCACAACACACCCACGACCCCAAAGTACTGAGCGCGTCTTATGAGTCAATGGGGCGCGAACGACGAATCCTCTGATTTACCATTAGGTCATGCCGCGCCGAGAAATGGCCTAATATAATACAAATCATTCATACTTTATCTTCACTATAATCTTAATACAAAATAATAATAGAGACATAAACCAGACTTTTATACTTAAATACGGCTAGGTGATTATTTCGTATGGTGTGATAATCTGAATTGCCCCTCAAATTCTAGGCAAAATAGTTTTTCTGGCAAAAATCACTCAAAATATTCGAGCAAAAGTTCCATACACATCTATAATTTTTACATTTGAAATTTATTGTGCCTCTTCAGAAAATATATTATCCACACGTGACATTTTCACTTGCAACTTTTTAACCCTTTAGCGCCGTATGGTTCCGCATGGAAATCATTGGAACGATTTTTTTCAAGCGACTTTAAACCTTATAGCACATGATTTTAAGGTCGATTTTATATTTTCGAGCAAAACTTGCTTGCCCCCCCCCCGGTCAAAATCGGGCCCCTACTCCTATGAATTTTAATAATGCTTTGTTTGTTTGTTTGAAGTTAAGCACAAAGCTACACAATGGGCCATCTGTGCTCTGCCCACCACGGGTATCGAAACCCGGTTTCTAGCGTTGTAAGTCCGCAGACATACCGCTGTGCTACTGGGGGGCATTTTTTAATAAAGCTATTGATGCCATAAAGTCTTATCAACCATTCATCAGATGCGTAATTTTACCTTTCACCCCCTTTTTTGTTGTTGTTGTTGTTATAAAACCTTATAATAATAATGACTGGTAAGTTTTCAGTGAAGCTTTTATTTTATTGGTCGCTCACTTATTTTCATGCCCTAACAGCTTAAAGTCGACCTGTTCCTTTCATGGTTTGTCGCTATCACACGACTTCTAACAGGTTCCTGTTTCCGCTTCAGTGCTCGACCTTGCTACAAAAGCTTTAAACTGTTGCTTTGTCAACATGTGAAAAAATAAAGGAAAGGACGAAGACTTGTGTCCAACATTAGTCGTGTCAGCAGAAATGATTGAGATGCAGTGTAACAGCTCATGAATAAAATAGACGTTCAGTACAGTAAGAAATGAAACAATATAACAAAAGCCGAACCACAGTTATTTACCTTACTGTAAATACTATACAGACCACAATGTTAATCGTAATAAATATTAAAGGTGTTTTACTACTCGCCTCTATATAAAAATATCTCACATTTTTTTGCATTACACTGTAATTGTCTTAAGCCGCTTTAGCTGTCTATTGTTTGTGTTTACTTATCCTATAGAGTTGACTCAACGTAACGTTTTTTTACTTTAGTTTGCTGTAGTCAAACACTACTAGTCAACAAGATAAATGCTAAGTAATTGTGAGTTTTTACTAAATTCCTGTCTATATGGTTTAGGAGAGAGACTATAAGACAAAAAACTGTCTGTTATACCCTTTTTACTGTCTAGTAACCACATTATATTATCCTAGTGTGATTCATATGATCTGCATAATTGCCTTTACCCCCTTAACCACAATGCGCCATCACGCACTGATAAACTGATGTATATATATATAGTAGCTTCATAATCTATTCTTTTCATATCTCATATTCTTGACACAGATATATTGCATAATTAATATACAAGTTTTGACGTCGAGAAAGAAACCAATTCTCAAAATATAGACATCAAAATTTCTAAAAGAAACATCTACCAGCTTGTAATTATTCCAAAAGTCCGCGTGTACTGTGCGTGCGTTGAGATCGTTAATCTTAAGAAATGACAGTCATTAATTACGTGTTTTCCCTACAGCTCAGTGTTTGAATCTTTGGGGCAATTTTTATTTTTATTTGACAAAGACCAGAATATCCCCCCCTTTTATTACTTTAACACCTGAAGAAAACAAATCTTTTTATTGATATATAAAAAAAAACATTTAAACTCTTAACGATTCATAAAGAGATTCTCTAACCTGAGATTATTTAATAATTATCTTTGCATATCACCAATCTGATCCACCTTAAGCTATCGTTAACTGTATAGATAATATTAAGACACAGTTGTTCTAATGTGAGTGTAACTTTCAGTCAATAAGAAATTTAATGCTTTTTTTTTCATCACCAAAACCCTGAAATTCATCGAGAAAGGAATGCAAATTCCTCTCTACTTATGATTTGATTCTCTTTTTCAATGAGTAAGAATGGTATCAGGGGATTCCGCCCATTTTCAATAAACCTGGATAAGGGCAAAGTTATATATATATATATAACACATTTGTTTTTCTTCTTAGCTTTTTTTCAATTATATCTCACAATACACTACTCAAACGTATCATAATATTTATCGATTAGAATAGGTTAGTAAAATAATCTTATTCACTGTGATATTGTTACTAATGTATCACTTTACTTTGTCTTGTACAGTAACACTTGGTATAGAAAATTCTTATCAAAACGTAGCAAGTGTATGAATTTTAGCGATCGTAAGGTCAAAATCACAGAAATTTTGCTGATGGTCAATAACTCAACAACTGATTTACAAGAGCTTCAAACTTAATGTTTGGGTTCATGCATGTTCTAGAAACTCATCTAACAGAATAATGAGGGTTTAATTTCGAATAAGGGAAAGGTTTAATAAATTGACATTTGAGTTGAACACTTTTCATCATGCTCACAACAATTATTACGACGTGTTTACATGAATAATGATGATTGTAATAGACTTAGATTAATTTAGACGAATGATAAAAATTTTCTTTGAAGAATGTTTCTATGCAAACACTCCCACTTCAGTGTTCACCGTTTCGTTATGTTATTAAATACGTGAACAAAAGCTAATTCAAATGTTACATTTTAAGGAGTAAGTAAGTTCAACTAATACTGGTTGATGCGCGTTGATAGCAAAAATTTAGACTTCGTTAAAAAAAAAAAACGAACCAAACTACGCCAAAAAAAAAAACTATTGTGATTTAAACAATCAGAAACTTCATAACGTTTGTAGCAAAGACAATAATTACATAGGACACTACAATGTAATTCAAATACAGCTATGGTATATTGGAAAAAATACTTACATCAATTGGGCCAGACGAAATTGATACAAAAGGGCAATAGATCACAAGCATCGGTAACTCGTTGACTTGTGACAGTCAAATACTAACGTTCTGTACACAGTTTGTACACACACTCAAACACAAAGAAATCAGTATCAACTATTACAATTAAAGATTATGATGCATTGTTTCATTGGTTGGTTACCCTCTCTGTTAACGACATTTTCGGCCATAAACCCAAACGTATCTCATGAGGTTTGACCAACTCAGAAGGTTTAAGTTAGTCTTAAAGCCATATATTAAGCTAACAGTGCAAAATAATCTCTGTAATAAAGGTATTCTACTAAATTTAAAAATAATAAAACTAGATATACTAAACATTCTGAGCAATACTCTTAAAGAAAGTAAAATTAAAGAAATAATAAAGTATCTCTCACTGAAGGAACACAGAAACACTAGCTGTTAGTTCCAGGTACTGTTATAGATTTAACGTTTGTTGACCAACATAACATCAGTATAACCGGGTATAAGCAAAACTTTCACAATACTTCCTATAAACGTTTTGTGACCAATAACAACCAATTAAACGGCTCCGCCAGTGTAACTTAAGAGGAGCCTCACATCTCAGATTAACTACTACGACACAGTTTAGGCGTAGAATTAAGTAGCAGATAGTACCAATAGTACAGCCAAAAACTAATTTTTATGAAGATACAAAACCATAAAAACTAATAATAATAGAAATTAAATGAATTCCTGAATAATATAATAAATAGCTAGAATAGTGGTACTCTAATTAAAATATCACCATGTTAAATGTAATAAAAATTAAAATAATAAATTAAATATACTGAAAATCGTGAATTTTCTTTGGTAACGCACCAAAAACATCACCAAGTGCGTATCAAACCATAAATAAAATTATTATTGTGATGCTACTTTTTTGTATCTACTAAAGTAATATTAAGATAAAAAAACATGTTGAACATATACCATACTAAACATGAAACGGTACAATGACAGATTAAACTTAAGTCGAAGTTTCACTACATATTTCCATAAATTCTGAAAATATTTTATATTATCGAATCGCCACATTAAACCATCGCATATTTTATGTGTATCGTATTGTTATCAATAAATGCACGAGCATGTATCCTCATTATAGAAATAAGAATAAGCATAAGACAACACACGCGAAACATCATTCGCTGAAAAGTTAATATACTGAAATGAGTCACTAGAAACATTATACAAAGAAAGCCTGTGATTATAATTAACCAAAGAATAGATTCTCAGTAGAAAGAATAAATTTGTGTTATGTCGTAGAGAAGCTAAGTTAGTGTTAAGTCACGAGATAAAAGTTTTCGTAGAAAATCTTGCTTAATGTTAAGTCGCGAGATACATTCTTACAGAAAAACTAACTTAATATTAAGTCACGAGATTGATTCTTCGTAGAAAGACTCATTGATATTGAGTTAGTTTACGTCACGAAACAAAACCTCCATAAAAGACTAAATTTGTCATACGTTGCGATATAAGTTATCATAAAAAGGAGTTAAGTCAGTGTTAACTCAAGAGACAAATTTTACACAGAAAGGCTAAATTACTGTTAAGTAACGATGTACGTTCTTCCTAGAAAGGATTTGCTAGTGTTATGCCACAAAATACTAAAAACCTAAATCAGTATTAAGTTATGGTAGAATCACTAAACTAGTGTTAAGTCAGAAGATGATTTTTTTTTTATAAAAACCGGACGTTAGTATTATGTCACGATATACATTCTCCACAGAAAACTGCGCGATATAAAGCTACAGGTAGGGAAACATTTAATGAATTTCTTTTATGCAAACCGCTATACGCACGCACACACATAGTCAAATTTCAAACATTGGAAAAAAAAAATAGAATGTACATAACATCTCGTTATCACATGCTTCACACTTTTATCAAAATGGCATAATTTAAAACTGAATTGGATTTAGATTATTGCCTTTTTATCTTACAATTTTTAAGCAACCAAAAGGACATGGATATTACATTTTTGTCTCTTTTCTGACGTAGACACTTAAGACTTTATTCCTCATTTCTTAGCCTGGTGATTAAAACTTTAATAAATTTAAAGAAAGTGCAAGATAGGGAAATTTTTACTAATAAAATAAACGTGAATAGTCGAACGTTATTTTTAATTACTGTTCGTGTTTCTAGAAGATTCTATAGGGTGATGTTGTTTGAAAACTGTCAAGGCTCCCAATGTTAGAAAAATAACATATATATAAAAAGGAGAGAGGCTGTGGCAATATATTTGAGCACTTCAAAGTCTAAAGGAAGAGGGAGAAAACAAGCACTTTATTTTCTATTGGGCACTTTGTGAGCCAAAACTTTATTGAGATGAACTGCACTTTTTTATGGATTTTTTTTTATTCCTGTAATTTTATATCTCAAGTGAAAATCTGAGGTAGACAAAACAACGTTTTTTACCAGAAAAGCATAGGAAATATTTTGAAAAAATAAATAAAAGTAAAAATTTATCTTGGACGTTTTTATTCTACATTAGTTTAGAGTTTCACTTCTTTTGTAAGCTTCGATTTCAGAAAAATTGCTGACATTGGTTCTTGTCTATTTTTTGTTGTTATTTTTGCCTTCTTTTAACCTTTTCAGAAATTTCAATAATGTCCTTTAAAAGGCGAAAAATTAGCATTTCATTTCTATTAAATCAATTTGTAAATGAAAGGAAAACAAGCAATGTTCGTCAAATTCGTATATAACGTTACTGCTTGAGTAGTTTGAATGAATACATTATCTGATGACAGATGCAACATTCACAAAACTAAGCAAATGAAGAGAGTTGTACAATTATTTTAAAACATCGTACTGTAAAAAAATATGTTTTATTTCTAAGCATTACCAGTTCTGTTCTTCCAGCAACATAATACAAAGTTTAAGCTCTTTGTCCAATTTGAGTTTATCAAAACACATTATAGTTAGCATTATTGTCAAATTTTATGTGGGCTTTCTAACTCTTCGAAGATTTTGAAAATTGTTTATAAGAGAAACAAAGATATACTTCAAATAAATATATTTATTTTTAAGCATGCAAAAGGTTATTTCTGAAATACTTTGACTTTGAGAGCAAGAAAATGTACAGTATTACAACTAAATGTCAACACCAGATGGAGTAAGTTGATTAATTATGTCTTGTTTGTACAAGCATTTTATTCACTTGGAGACTTGAATAGTTCTTCTATTAAAAATGAAACACGAGGGATGTATGTTTTCTTAAAATTACAGTGAAGTACATCAGATAGTACATCAGACATTAAAATAAAACATGTTTATCAAGTGGAGCCAACGTGGACAATTAAATTTCTCTCACGTGCAAATTGTTCTATCTTTATGATTACATAATGCAACATGAGCCTAAAATAGCTTCAGCTTACTGTGTATACCTACGAACAGAAGTTAAAACTCACCATAAATAGCTTTAGATATTTTTACACCTTCTCCAAAATATCATTTAACATCAAACTAGAAATTGTCTGCAGTCAGTTAACAAGAAAACTGTACAGACAAATTACTCGAATTCCTTTAATTCCACATGTTATAATCAAACCTACCCTTTTATACATTAACTTTTATCATATCTAATATTCGCATATGTTTCTAGGTTTAGGGTATCTGGAGCAGTTCACTATTAATCGCTTTAAACTTCTACCCTGAGATAGTGGCGTTTCTCGGTATCCGTCCGCCAACTGTAAACTGTAGACTATTCCAGTGTTTTCATTGGATTGTTTAGCTCCAGAAACTTAGAATTTGGCTTTATAGGTTGTTGGACCGATATTGTAAATTGATAATTCTATTGCCTTTGATGTAATTTATGAGATTAAGAAAGCACCTCTTGATGGTGTTCTACATTCTTGTATGTATTTTCCTTTGTTTTCAGAAAGTTTAATTTCAACTTTTGTCCAGAACAATTCTATTATTTCTTGTCTTCAGTGAGAACAGTTTGGTTGAGTGGTCTTCCAGTTGTCTTTATTCGACAGTAAGGAGAGAAAGTTAGAACAAATAAGGTCCAGTGTTTGTTAACAACAGTGGCAGTCACGTTCCTTAAAGTCCTGTTAAATTATTTATGTATAAATGAGTGTGTCGTCCATCAGTATTGTTCGTAACAAGTAAGTATTGTGACTTCGCCTCAGTCTTCAATGGCCATCACGATCACTAGCACATTTATCACCGGCCAGCATTAATGCTGCGAGCCCTCTAGTGGCTCAGCGGTAATTCTGACGTCATAGAAAGCTAAAAATCGAGCTTCGATACCCTTAATACACACAGAACAAATAGCCCATTGTGTAGCTTTGTGCTTAACAAGACACAAACAAAATAATAGTGCAATCTTCTCAATATTTTGGTGTTAGCTCTTTCTTATAAGCCCATTTCTTGTGGGGTGTGGCTAAAATGAAGATATCTTGAATAAAATTTTGTTTCTACAAATATACTCTTTTAAAAAGTCCAAATCATAACTTATAAAAACTTATAAAGTAAACGCTAGTAAAATAGCTCAAGGTTATTGCAACATTCAGTACTGCCAATATATATTTCCACGTTTTTTGTGTACATACCTAAACTGTTTTTTTCTTCTTGTTGTTGTTATTTCCTCAAGATTTGATGCAGAACAGAGGACAGGTGTTTAATGGAAAAAACTGATGGGACCTGCATCTCAACTCACTCGCGCAACATCCATCAAGTTCTGGTATTCTAATTCTACACGGATATTAGCTAATCAGTTCAATCTAGCCGGCAAACGACCGAAAGGATAGTGGGTAGAGAAGAAAAAAATTCCATGATTTAAAAGGAAAAAAAACACAGTTATATGCAATAAGAAAACATTTATGTAGCATTGATTTTTTTTTAATTGTATCCTTGGCTTTGAAAGTGTAACATCATGCATATCACGAGTTTCTACCTTCTTATCTCAATGTAAACATTTTCATTGATTCTGAGTCTATCCAATTTTCGTATAGCAGATGTTCCTGAAAACCACTGAGTTAACTTTGTTCTAGATGCCGTTGATCCTTTCTTGTCCTCGAAAGATCATACCTACACCCTATGTGAGAGACGTTAAGTAAGAAACTTTAGATTTAAACTGCGTTACACGTGGTCTCAAGTGAGTTGGTTTATGGGAAGACATATTAATAGAAAAAAAAGCAGTCGATTACTTCACGAGTCTAATTGAAATCGACCAACCACGTGTCCTAAATTAAATTGTAATTTTGTCCTTGGTTTGAGTAAAGATTGTTACATCTTGTGTAAAAATTGTGTCCAGTCTGTTTACTTCTTTGCTTGAACTCACATGATTTAGGTAAATTCATATTTACTTCCTAATCTATCCTCCAGTTATAAAGTAGGCCTACCGAATGCCTTTTTTTCGAGGAAATCAGCTTAACTTACGAATACCTCAGAACTAACTGCGAAAATTAAACGTTTACCTAGTCGTGTAATAGTCATGAAGTCACATTAGGAAATGAATGTTGCTCAATGTTAAATGGAAATACCAAGTTCGAGCAGTAACAACTCTCATTAGTTCATCCATGTATGTGGCAAAAAATATCACTCAATAAAAACGTAAATGACATTTGGTAGGAAAGGTAACGTTCCGCTGTTCCACTGCAGAAAACTATCATCTCCTTGTAAAAGTTCTGTTTTCTGTCCTTTGATTTTTTAAAGAATGTAAAGTGATAGCATGTGAACGACAGGCTCTATCAGTTCTCATTAGCCAAGTGAGATTATGGACTAGGAATGTCACTAAATACAGCCTTATCAAATAAAATTCAACCCGATAATGAGTGCAGCTAATTAAAACCTTATAACCAGAGTGCTTTCGAAAGGTGGGCCTATTTTCTTCAGGGGCAAACTGGGATTTCCAGTTTGTTTCTGAAAAAGAAAGGTTCACCTTTCGAAAGCACTCTGGTTATAAGGTTTTAATTAGCTGCACTCATTATCGGGTTGAATTTTATTTGATAAGGCTGTATTTAGTGACATTCCTAGTCCATAATCTCACTTGGCTAATGAGAACTGATAGAGCCT
>NW_013665773.1:567688-568695 GCF_000517525.1 Limulus polyphemus
TTTTTCTAACATCATGAATATAGCTGATTAAATATACTGTTCTTGTATTATTATTTATAAAGGTTGGAATACATTGTTGCATTAGTTAGGAATCCTTACTGTTAACGATATCTTTGGCCATAAACCAAATAGTATTTTTCGAGGCTCGGCCAATTTAAAAGATTTAGGTTTAGCTAACAGTGCAAAATAATCTGTAGAATAATAATAATAAATAATAAGATAATAAACACTGTTAATGAAAGTAACATCAAAGCTAGTATACGGTGTAACTTACTTATGGAATACACAAACACTAGTTGTTGGTTCCAAAAACTGTCGTAGATTTAAAAATTGTTGAACAGCTTCACATCAGCATAACTGTATATAAGTAAATCTTTCCACAATCCTCCCTCAAAATGTCTCGTGACCAGTAAAAATCCCATTAAGCGAATTGAACAGTTTCGATTTCAAATTCGATGACGAGGAACCCACTTTGAGACTAATAATGGTTGGAGACGGCTTGAATGGGTAATGAAGAAAAACTTTAATATAAGTTTAACATAACAGCAAATGTACAAAGTTTCGACAAGGATACCTGATGATGACAAAACCTTGTCGAAACGTTGTACATTTGCTGTTTTGTTAAACTTATATTAAAGTTTGTCTTCATTATCCATTCAAGCCGTCTCCAACCATTATTTGACTTGAACAGTGTTCTAATGTCATTAGTACACTTTTATCATGAACTCTTTTCACAAAGAAAATATAAACTTAATGGAAGCTGACTTAATCTTTTATATTTCTTTGTGTGTTGTGTTCGTGATTAGCATAAGCTGACACAATAATTATCTTCCGCTATTGTATTTGATGCGATGTTCAAAAATGTTGATAAGATATTCGTTTTATTTGATTTCAGTTTGAGATATTAATATCGGTAAACTTACATTTGGACTTGTACCTTGTTTATTCTACTTTTAATTACTAAAACTTCTATTGAGCAGAATCTATTTTTGCTATATATATATATA
>NW_013665773.1:569778-581036 GCF_000517525.1 Limulus polyphemus
ATCTATTTTTGCTATATATATATATACATATAACAATACATTTTTCTCTAGTATTGACGCATTAGATATTGCTTTCACCCTAGATTTGTAAGTAAGGTTTGGACCCTCCATCGGATTTTTTAAACACATTTTGATAAATATACTAATGTTTCCACCATAATTAATCCACCCAAACATCAAGTAAGAACTGACTCCTTTATAATACAATATTACATAATATGCAAGCAAGTAATATTTGAAAATGCCCTTCACACATACGCTCTATATATATATATATAACTTCTATTTGTAGTTTTGCTTTAAAATATGTCTCCTCGCCTTTTAAGCAGAACTGGATATACATTCAATGTCACAAACCTATGTTGTTTTAAAAGTCTATTAATTTTGTTAATTCTAACCTAATATTCTAAATTAATGAAATTTCTTAAAACATTTTAACAGCCTTGACTATAGATAACGTTACATGTGAATATAAAAATGAAATTGTTTATATTCTTGTGTGTTTATGATTGAAAATAGTTTTTTCTTCATAACTGAAAATGAAACAGATCTATCTGTTGTATTAATACGGCCACACACAAATGCTAGAAGAGGAACTGAAAACTAATTGAAATTTTTCAACTTCAGTGACACCTTATACCACACATGGACTAAGGACAAGGTCAGAGACTCCTATATGGTCTGGTTATAGCTGTACCTAATTGTGAACTACTGCCCACCGGGTAGCCAACCATCAGTACCCGTCGTCCCAAGAGCTATATCCGACTCTTTGAATTACATATCAGAATTGACTGTCACCTCTTTAAACGCAACCGCCCACAACTGAACGAAGCGTTCTAGAAAATCTCAACTCGAACTCTAAGCCCTCCGATACACAACCCGGAACTTCAACCACTAGTCTACGCCTGACCCACGAGGAAAAAAAACTGAGTTAACTCGACCTGGAATAAAATATATGTTATCATAAAAAATTGGAGTTTGATTATTATATGCAACATTGACTTGATTTTGCATTGTACCATAATATTATTAATAACATCCTGAGACACAAGGTATGAATTTCAACATGTTTGTCAAATATTACTTGAAACCATATATTAATGCTCGTAAAAAACCCTGATTAAGCATTTATAAGAGATAGTTTTCAATAACATTAAACAATAAATTTATAAGTAGACGAACCAACAAAGCTTTATCAATTACTTTACAATGAATACAATGAAATGTTTTCAGTCGTTTTTAACGGCCTATTTTACTTCTCCTGAGAATGGTGTCGATTTGGAAGCCGCATAAAGAGCTAATTGTATACATACCAACTACATCCAAGTATCCTATCTGACTCTTCATGGGAACGGTGTTGATTTGACACATGTAGAAACCTCGATCTGACTCCTGTGCGTTTTTAATGTGAAGGATCCATTTCTTCTGGTCAGTATAGCTGAGGTTAACCCTGTAGTTTCTCGTGATGACATTATGATGAATTGTCAAAATAGTCTTGCTCTCAACCCTCAACCATGCAACCTATTGAAAGGCAATACAAAGAAACACTGGTGTGAGAGTTTCATACATAAAAAAAAAAGATTTACAAAAACTTACTTTTCTTTAATGTCTGTAAGGCTCAGTTTTGTGTGGTTATATTTTAATGAAGAATAGAGGTAAATATCTATAATCAAATTAACTGCTTTAAGTAGGTATATTTTATTTGGAAGTTTGCGAGACTGAATTTAAATCATAGCATCAAAACAAGCACAGAAAAAAGAAATGCTTTTCCGAGAACACCACAAAAGGCTTAGAGAGAGGAATGTAATATTAGAAGACACGAAATCATTGTGGTGTGTAACAGTTAAAAGAAAAGAAAAAACACACTTCTAGTACAAACTATGTCCTATTAGATTGTACGGGCACACGAATGTGTCGAACCTGATATCCCCGTACACGTATTTCAATAGAATATAATACGAATGTGTCGAAAATAATATCTATGTACACGTATTTCGATATAATATAATACGAATGTGTCGAAAATATTATCTATGTACACGTATTTCAATAGAATATAATACGAATGTGTCGAAAATAATATCTATGTACACGTATTTCGATAGAATGTAATACGAATGTGTCGAAACTAATATCTATATACACGTATTTCAATAGAATATAACACGAATGTGTCGAAAATAATATCTATGTACACGTATTTCGATAGAATATAATACGAATGTGTCGAAAATAATATCTATGTACACGTATTTCAATAGAATATAATACGAATGTGTCGAAAATAATATTTATGTACACGTATTTCAATAGAATATAATACGAAGGTGTCGAAACTAATATCTATGTACACGTATTTCGATAGAATATAATTTGTTCCTAAAGTGTGATTTTGTTTTTGTTTTAGAAGATTAACAATAGTTAGGGTAGCTCTTGATCGCTCAGAGAATACTGCCTCATTGTGAGTTGCAAAGTGAGAGAAGATTACACGATTCCGCCAGAAGCTTGCGTAATAGGCAAATGGTGCCGACAACCGAGAGTTATATACCTCTTATGTAATATGTAAAAGACCAGAGGGAGCGTTGCTAGGAGTCATAGTCCCATGAAGTGGCATCAGAGGGTGTATTTCTTGAGGAGGCATAGGATGATAAGCTCATCAGAGCAGATAATTCGCGAGTGAACCACCAAATGCTGATGTAGATAATCATGTCTCAACATGTCATGTACTTTATAGTAACAATCAAAGTCTTAAAAATAATTGTATTTTGTCTAACTTACCTTACATTCTTTTTACAATTATCAGTTCTGAAAGGTTTTTATTTTCTATCACAATTACAGTTTTGCTTTATCATTATGGTCAACCTTATGGTTATCTGTTTACATGTGTAATTGTCTTAAATACATTTTACAAGGGCGAATGTTATTTTTATAGGTGGACAGTGTTACTATAATTCCGTAGGTCAGCATACGAATTTCAACTTGCCTCGGCTTATGTTTATAGTTTTCATTTATATATTTAATCGTATTACATACATTTTAAAAAGCGGATGTTGTTACTATAGGAAGTTAGGATTACTAGATTTCTGTAGGATTGCATACAGGTTTGTTAATAAATTATTCAGTATGTGTGTGGGACTTGTCAGTTTTAAGCAATAAGGAGTGGTAATGTGAGGGTCACAAGATCTAATGTCCAGCATGATGGGCGACAGTCAAATTAGTTATGTATTTCTAGTGCATAATATGATTTCTAAATGAAGAAACATTCTATGATCATATTAGCTCGAATCACTTTGGTGAATATCCCTTATGTGTAGTTGACGGTGATATATTCTATTTGACTTATTGCATGGTAGAACAAATATATATACCACAGATATTATTACATTTGACTGTAGGTCAGTAAGTTATAAACTAAGATGTTTATAGTTTTCATAAATAGTATATCAACATATATATTTCTTGAAGTTTTGCTAATAAGCGTTTCAATATATGTTGCCCCCAGTGGCACAGTGGTATGTCTGCGGACTTACAACGCTAGAATCCGGGTTTTGATACCCGTGGTAGGCAGAGCACAGATAGCCCATTGTGTAGCTTTATGCTTAACTACAAACAAACAATATATGTTTTTACTTATTAAGTCTGTGACTTTACTTACAAATATTAATGATAGCATATTGGACTATGATAGAGCATGGGTGTTATATAAGAAGTATAAATGGAGATTTGTATTGGTTGTTCAAACATACTTGTTAGAAACAATGGTTTTCAAACAAGACCTAAGATGGAATGGAATTTATTATAAAAGACCCAGCTAGAAACATAATTATGAGATTTGATATTTAGTCTAAATTAAGTAGAATTAAACTAATTTTCGGTAGTGAATTATCAATGTAGGAGGAGCATAACTATATTTTCCGAATATTTGGAAACTAATCCTGTCTGAACTTTGACCAGTTGCTTTATGTCAGCAACAGTTTAATCTTACTGAATAATGAGCATAAACTGTTTTGGTTGTAAAGTATGATGAACGTAGTGAAATACAAGAATTGTACACTCACTTCTTTGCTTAGAAACTATATTAAAATCTTACATACTGAACTGAAATGAATAAGTAATATCGTAGAAATGTACAAAAGTAGTATGAAAGCTAATTTAAATGAGACAATCCAGTATATATATAAGCTAAGATATTTGTAGTTTTCATAAATATTATATTAGTGTATCTCATTCTTGAGGATTTGTTGATAAATGTTTCAGTAAATTGTCATCATGTTTTTAAATGAGGATTCTTCCAGGTGATGGATATTCATCTGAAGAAAATGACTATTTAAACAATTGATTTTTAAAGGATTTTATCAGGATCATCACATCCTGAGAAAGAGAAAGCTATGATTTCAAATATCACCTATACTGATGAAAAAGTTTTTCACTTTTAATATTTACAATGAACATCAGCATTAATCTACTGTCTGATCTTTCTTGCAAGTTTACTATGAATGACTTGCTATAAGTCTGAAAATTGACCTAAGATCACAATCCCTTATTTAATACTTGACGTTTTGTGAATAAGTGTTACAGTATGTGTGACAACAGTCTTATTTAGTGTTTGTGATATATAACATTCATTTTGTGCAAAAGACATAGATTATGGCACTGGCAATGGAAACTTGGTAAGAGAAAAATAATTTATTTTATGATTAGGGAGTGGCAATACTTCTAAAAACAGATTTTATTTAAACATTGCGAAAGACCATACACGCAATCAATACATCTCTTGATAATAATAATAAAAAACACATCTAGGATATTTTAAAATAACTAGGTTATTCGACCGAACTGTTTTTTCTTATATTCTCACTTTGAATGGAACATTCGGTATGCAGTGAAGTGTAAATTAATCTAGAGAGCTTAGCATGAAAGATACGCACAGCCTGTATCATTCAATGTAGAACTATTTATGTGCGATCCACGAAGATTCGCAACATAGGAAACCAATTTTCTTGAATGACGTCAGCAACGTATCAGTATACACAAACACTGTTATGGAACGTTCACATTCCAATCAGTCTTTTCTTCTTCTTCAAATCTTACCACCTCTTCTACTCTTGGTTTTTGACAGTCTTTGGATCGTCCTGCTACTTTAGACAAGATTAAAAAGCTGGTCAAAACTGAATAGTTTCTTGAAGATAGCCAAAAGAACGTGCTTCCCCTACTGGAATAAAATGTATCACAGGTTGAAATCTGTCGGTAATGAAACTGGCTGAATGAACAAGAGAACTTTGCAAGGAAAAGAAATGAAGGAAAGAGAAAGAGAGTGAAGAGGAAGGGAAGAATTAGAAAAAGAGGCATCATATCAGGGAACAGAATACGAACAATCTACTAAGAGAAAGGGCTTCAATGATCATTGAAGGTGCTTAGACTATCGCAAAGAAAAATTCTTCTTTAATCCAAAGCTCTTCCAAGTTTGTGTAACAGAATTATTGCTCTCTTTCGATCTCCACTCCGACACCTAGAACAGCTGAGAAGCAAAGTAAATAGTGTGTTTTCTAATTGAATATCTCTAACTTACCATTGTATTGATCCCAATCTAGTTTGAGCTTTCAGAACGTAGGTATAGCAAGCTGATCCGTGGATCGAAAAAAATTGAGTTGAAATACCAGGCTTTGCTTTTGTATGTCTTAGTAAGTCAAACATGATAGCTACAATATCGTATTTTACATATTTATCACGTTTGTGAATGTATTAACTTGAGACATCGTGAGATAAATAGCATGTGATGTTATCTTCCTTACAAGCCAAGAAAACTGAACATAAAAACAAAACATTATATATCATTAAAATGCTACCAAGGCTGTAATGTCTAAAATAGATAAAATATCATTTTTAATTGTTCAAATCTTGTATCTTAATTTAAAATCACGTTTTTTTTTCATCTTGGTATATCTTTAATATTATCACTCAAGAATGTTGAACAAACTTATAGTAATGTTAATACAAAAAAAAGACTTAATTTCTCGGGCTAGTTTCCCGTTTATCCTTTAAAGAGACATTAAAACTTTGGACTGAATAAAACCATTAAATCCTTCCGATTTCTAATATATCTAGGTCTAGAAATAACGAAATATTTTAAATCAAATGTTGAACATTTTTATTCTACTGGACTACTCTGATAAGAATTATATATGTATGTATAAAGGAGTTTTCACTGATAATTTTGTTTAAGATTGTGTTTCAAATACATAGAAAGTGGTTATCGTATCAAGCTTAATCCAACCACTTTTATGTTTTTATCATCTTTAATTTAAATGAACTTAAAAAAGGAAGTATTTTATATGCTTTCATATTATTAACATATTACTTCCTGAAATCCACGCATAATATATACTTATATATATGTTAAATACTACTACTACTACAGAAATTAGAAAAAAAATGTATTAATTTCAAAAAACTGTAAGCTGTGTGTGAACGTTCCAGGCTTAGTTTAGTCCTAACTAAAGTGCTGATTATTTCTATGAAAAAAAACTAAAGTTAATACAGCTTTTAAAATTACCTACAAATAAAACTCGTTTAATTTCAGATGAGCTGTCATTGTAAAACGGGTCTTAATGGTAAGATAGCTTTATGTCGTTCCTTTAGTATTTGGTAAGAAGTGAGGTGTTATATGATAATATGATTGATATTACTTTCAGTCCCACCTTCCTTTACTGATTTAATATAGTTTCATGTCTTAGTTTAGTATTTGGTAAGAAGTGAGGTGTTATATGATAATATGATTGATAATACTTTCAGTCCCACCTTCCTTTACTGATTTAAAAAGTTTCATGTCGTTAGTTTAGTATTTGGTAAGAAGTGAGGTGTTATATGATAATATGATTGATATTACTTTCAGTCCCACCTTCCTTTACTGATTTAATATAGTATTATGTCGTTAGTTTAGTATTTGGTAAGAAGTGAGGTGTTATATGATAATAATTTCAGTCCCACCTTCCTTTACTGATTTAATATAGTATTATGTCGTTAGTTTAGTATTTGGTAAGAAGTGAGGTGTTATATGATAATACTTTCAGTCCCACCTTCCTTTACTGATTTAATACGAGGTTCCAGTAAGAAGAGTGTATAATGAGATTTCTGATGTTCTACCACATGTACGTCGTTGCTGAAGAGATCTTACATTCAATATCAGAGCACATCAGGCCAGCTGAGTCACAGTAAACACAATTTTAATTGAAACAATATTTAAATCAGTCATTTATGAGACATCATATTTTCGATTTAGAATGCCTAGAGTGTATTCTTGTCTTGATTACATGATCCATCTAAATAGTGTTTCGACTAAGACCTAGTTAGTTGAGCTGTTTTTGTTCTAGCGAATTTCCTTGTTGCCAGCGGCGTAGATGGAATTCTATTATTCACTGTTCTTACTGAAATCTGTATTGGATCATAAAACAAAAACGTGATTAAAATCCTTATCAACTTTACTGTGATTTAATATCCTATTGATTATCAAACTAACTGATTTTACGTCCACAGTTTAGATATTTTACTTTATAAGTAAAACCTTGATAACTGATCATACGTCATCAGTCTAGACGTTCTACTTTACAAATAAGATCTTGATAACGGCTCATACGTCACCAGTCTAGACGTTCTACTTTGTCAGAGAGAGCGCTAGCACTCTCTGTATAGGGATGACACGGACGGCCCATATTAGCAACACAAAAGTTATTTGGACTTTTTCTCTACAGGTCATCAGAAACTGGATATCAAGAGCTACCTGGTGTAGTCGCTCTAGCTCCGGTGTATATGCCGCTTTTTAACTATTCAGAGCGTCCCAAAGTCGAAAACCAGCGAATAGCCAAAACCGAAATTTCTTATTCTTGTTCATCATCATCTTTCTTCAACAGGCCTAGCGCCTACCTAGCTCTAGCAATAACTATAATTTTATAATAATTTGATAAAGCAAAACAGTCTTCACGATCTTTGTTTACCTATTCTATTATTATTATATGCAAAATTTAAAATACAGAAAAATAATTCTAGTGTAAGCGATGTTAGTACCCCCTGAAGATCACTTTCTTACAGACATCTGGTGTTTCTTTAAAAAGCTTAAGCACAGGGAGAAACGGGAAGTACCAGCCAATAATACATGAGCATTAAATGACTGTAACGTGAAGAATGCTTAATGCTTTGTACACTATATAATCTATGTCTTTAAAGAACCAACCATCATATTATGTATAAAGTGAAGGAATAAAGAAAAAGCATCGATACACATACAGGACATCAGAAGCTAGATAAGAAGAGCTGTCTGGTATAGTCGCTCTATATCCGGTGTATATGCCGCTTTTCAGCTATCCAGAGTGTCTCAAAGTCGAAAACCGGCGAATAGCCAAAACCGAGAATTCTTATTTTCTGGAAGCTAGTAATGTAAGGATTTTATTCGCCCTGTAAAGTCTAGACGTCTTAGTTTCCTATGTAATCATTAGAGGGATCAAGTAAAATGTCCACTTTCACCTCTATCTTGTTTGGTTCCATTTTCTGAAGTTCAGTAGCCAGCTCTACATACCTTTTTTATTTAACGATATTTTTATCCCTAATACTTTTAAGTAGAACCATGATAACGTACTGTACGTTGCAAGTGTAGATGTTCTAGTTTATAAATAATAACTTGATAACGTATCATTCTTCACCAGATTAGGTGTTCTACGCCTGCGCTCTTTTCAACATGGGGAATCGAACCTCTGGTTTTAGTGTTGTAAGTCTATAACTTTAAGGCTCACTGATCGGAAAACATTTAAAATGCAATCGATGATATGAAAAGGAGTGATTCAGATATTAAACACTGGAAATCTCTAAAAAAAAGCAGTTTTTCATGACATACTGGAAAGCGAGTAATATTTAGCTGAATAAAACAAACTGTTGAACATGAATTTTAATAAAAATTGATATAATCTATTATGTACTTTCTGGAAAAAAAGGTTATTTATTTCAGTTCAAGCAAAGCACTTTAAAGAAAAAAATATACATTTACAGATGGCGTTCTAAAACATTTTATTGTGCGTGTAAATAAAAATCAGATTTAAACCGAATCTTAAATAATTTTAAACCTTTTGAGCTAAAAGGATATTTTTCAGGTACTTTTTCACTTTCATATAAAAAAACAGAATAAAGTTGTGTCAATCAAATTTATCATGAAAAAAGAATCATCTAAAGATGAAACGACAGTTTTATTTTTTCGCGCATCATCTCGAATGTTAGTTATTGAAGTCGATAATCAATCAATAGAAGGAACAAGATTAATCTGACAGTCAGTAGCTTCGTTAAATATCTCAAAATATAATACAGCGGTAGGTTTACGGACTTACAACTCAAAAATTCCGGGTTCTATTCCCTGTGGTAGACACGGTCCAAATGTGGCTTTGATCTAAAACAAAATAAACATACTCGTGTTTGTTCCCCGGTGGGGCAGCGGTAAGTTTACGGACTTACAACACTAAAATCCGGGGTTAGATTTCCCCTCTATTGACACAGCAGATAACCCAATGTGGCTTTGCTCCAAAAGAAGAAACTCAAAATATAAAGTGGGGCCAAGGCAACATAAGATATCCACTTTAATTCATATGTGGTTTTAAGTTAAAGTTGAAAGTAAAGCATATAATGATTATTAATACTTCCCTTGTAAAAAAAAAAAAAAACTCACATCCTAGTAACGAAATATGTAGAACGTCTGAAAACGAAGTGATTTCCTGCTAAAGTTTTCGTCGCATGAAAAACACGTTAATGAAACGAAAGCATCAAACAAATGACAGCAGAAAGTATAAATCGTCAAATAATTTCAAAAAATACTTATTAACAAGGCCACGAATAAACTAAAGCTGGTTAATGCTTATGAAGATGATAGAGAACACGAAAATAAGCATAAAAAAGAAAGGTGGCATCTGGTCGGCAAGTAAATGTGACGTATCAATAAATCCCTTCTTCCCATAGAAATGTAAGGCTACTCTTATTCTGAGGCTAAAGGGGAGTACATGAAAGACGTAATTAATAACGTTACCCGGTAAAAACCCAGGTTTTCCACAGTGCAGGGAATGGCGGCGTCATGTCCCACGGATACTGTCACATTCGGAATTGGATCCGTGAAATCAGGTTCTAGATCCCAATCTGAAAAGGAAAATAAAAGCAATAAGATTCCATGAAGCAAAAGAGTTTTTTTGGTGTTGTTGTTGTTGTTGGTGGTAGTGGTTTTTGTTTAGAAGGTGGGATGATAATACTGTAATCGTAATGAGCCTTCAAAGAGATAATATAATTGAGAATAGCAAGTTACATAATATTAATGAATACATAGCAGGATAGATAATATTAATATTAGTATTTGTTAAGCATTAACCTCAAAGGTTGATAAAACCGACAAATTTCGTGACAAACAAAATATTTGAAAGGATGAGAAAATATGTAAATCATTGATTAATTTCGAGACAGTAGGTACGTCTTGAAAGTGTGTTTGTATGTGGTTAAGCACAAGACCACATAATGGAAAATTTGGGGTGTTCCTGTCGCAGGAATCATACCTGGAAATTTAGCGTCATAAGCCCTCAAGTTTACCGCTGAGCCACAGGGATGCAAGGTTTAAGTGAAAAATATAGTTCATATAAATGTCTCTTATATCAATTTTATTTTTATACCAAACAAAATTCTTTTATTAGAGGTAAGATCACTCCCTCTATGTAGTTAGTTTGTTCTGGTTGAGCCTCAGGAAGTTTGTGGCTCCCAGCCCGTTGCGGAAATCCCCACTTCACACTTTGGGGCCAAATCCCACTATTAGATTAGTGTAGTACAAGAGTTGGTGATGGCTGCCTTCCGTCAAGTCCATCGCTTCAAAATTAGTGCCGGTTAGCGCAAATAGTCCTCGAGTAGATTTGCGCGAAAATTCAACAAACAAACAAACAATCTAATGTGTATGTAAATCGCACTATTCGGTTGGACAAGAGTTGGAAGTGAGCGCTATTGACTAGCTGCCTTCCCTCCAGTTTTTCAGTTCAAAATTAGGGACGTCTACGCACAAAAGCCCCTTTGTTCAGCTCTGTGCGAAATTTTGAAACAAATAAATACTCATTACATCACGACACAATTACAGATACATATTTATAGCTATGCATCTTCTTCACTTCTTGTGGTCGACGATTCTTATTCAACCTTAAAAATACCTCTACATGTGTCGCCCCCCCCCCAAATGCCCCGCTGTACTTCCTCTGGGG
>NW_013665773.1:581870-593358 GCF_000517525.1 Limulus polyphemus
ATGGCCCCCCCCCCCCCAGTGGCACAGCGGTATGTCTGCGGACTTACAAAGCTAGAATCCGGGTTTCGATACCAGTGATGGACAGAACACAGATAGCCCATTGTGTAGCTTTATGCTTAATTACAAACAAATAAACAAACGCCTACATGTATAATTTCATTGAACAGAACCTAATTTTAAAACGCTGCTTAAAATATACAAGAATGATAAGTATCTAAGCCTGAGTGAAAAGACGAAACGATTTTGTTTGTTTTGTGATATATCAATCTACATCGATCAACAAGTATGATTTAAAAACAAAAGAACGTTTAAGTCTCGGTATGCACTTTATTGCTGCATGTACGCAGACAGGACATTCCCAGCCAGCAATGGGAAATAACCCACTAAACTTGCAAGAGAATTCCACGCCAAACTACTGTACAGCGTTTACCAAGGTCAGTAGCTACCATAGAGAGCTATTTGACATCATGGTATCATAAGGAGAGGCTTTCACATAACTTGAAGAAGAAATGGTTATTGAATGTGGCATTGACTGTATCAGTATCCGAGGTATTTCAGTTTCCTTACCCATATCGGGTATAAAGTATGGGTAATGTGCTGAAGAAATGGACGTGCTAATGTGAAATGTCAACTTAACCGCCCACAATTAATCACTTTGAAATACGTTGTCATTATCCAAGACCTTAATGAAAGTTAAGGACTACCGTTCAACCCATCCGTTGTCTTAAAGAAAGCTACATACTGCTCTATTTTATGGACTAATTTCAGGCTATACACCACAAGAAAGCTACATACTGCTCTATTTTATGGACTAATTTCAGGCTATACACCACTCATCGCAGTTGTTAAAGCAAGGTGTGCGTTTCCATAGTACTGCGCTCTTTAGTATTGAGCAGTAAGATGACAAGTTTAAATTTAAATGTAATTTTTTCTGAATGTATCATGTGTGTGTGTGTAACCAAAACACATACAACTTTCCATCTGTGAATATAAATATATCATGTGTGTGTGTAACCAAAACACATACAACTTTCCACCTGTGAATACAAATATATCATGTGTGTGTAACCAAAACACATACAACTTTCCACCTGTGAATACAAATATATCATGTGTGTGTAACTGAAACACATACAACTTTCCACCTGTGAATACAAATATATCATGTGTGTGTAACTGAAACACATACAACTTTCTACCTGTGAATACAAATATATCATGTGTGTGTGCAACCAAAACACATACAACTTTCTACCTGTGAATACAAATATATCATGTGTGTGTAATCAAAACACATACAGCTTTCCACCTGTGAATACAAATATATCACGTGTGTGTAACTAAAACACATACAACTTTCCACCTGTGAATACAAATATATCATGTGTGTACAACCAAAACACATACAACTTTCCACATGTGAATACAAATATATCACGTGTGTGTAACTAAAACACATACAACTTTCCACCTGTGAATACAAATATATCATGTGTGTACAACCAAAACACATACAACTTTCCACATGTGAATACAAATATATCACGTGTGTGTGTGCAACCAAAACACATACAACTTTCCACCTGTGAAAACAAATATATCAGGTGTGTGTATATACATTCCACTTATTGTTTTTTATGTTATTATGAGCAAATACCTACTCAAAACTTACTATAGACGGAGAATGACGGATTTTGATGTGGTAAGTTATGGTCTTGAACATCCATAGCTTCTTTAATTTTTTGGTATTTTTCTATTTCATTTCACATGAGGCTTGCGAGTATATGTTTAATCTGATATTTAGTGTGTTATTACCACTTAATAAATTGTACTCTTGCCTTGTGCGCCAGTATTTCCCAAAGTTGGAGCCGCAACCCCCCTCCCTGGGGGCGGCCAAAAAATGGGCCGAAAACAAAGATGCTGAATTAATTTTAATTCTAAATTAACAAGAAGCAGATAAAAACTATGTTGAATTAATTAAATGATACAGTATGTTGAAAGGAGATGTTTTTTTTTTACTACGGTACTGTTTTTCAATCACCATGCTAAAGTTATAGGTTGGGGGCTCAAACTTTTTAATTCACATCAAGGGAGCCTCAGACTAAAATAGTTTGGGAACCACTGCAATAACCGATGCACCTTTTGTTTTTGGCCTAAGTGTTTGAAATTTTAACATTCGCAAAACGTAAATATGGGTACATTGTCGTATTAGGCTCAAGATCCCTTGGATGTTATAATTAGTAAGTTCATCGGCTATTTATTGGGAACGAGAATAAGGCATTTTGAATTTCAAACATTTCAAAGTTTTTACTCAGCTATTTATTTATAAAAAGAAGAAAATATATTTTCCCACGAAAAAAAAAAGAGAGTTTAACAAAATAATTATTTTTATTCGGTTCTACCTCTAGTTTAAAATTATCACAATATTATTTCATTAACTATTTGCTATGTAGAGAGCTACTTATCTCTATTCTTCTTATAATAAAGCCAATTACGTCTATTTTTGTTATCGATATTAGAAGTAAGTTATTTTGCATCAAAGTACTTTACGTCTATTTTTATCGAGCAATGTGCCACTTACGAAATTGATATGTACCAACTTTTACCAAGAAAAGAGACAATATATGACTTTTTGTATGAAAGTAATTTTTAACAATTTACCGACTAAAATCCCTGTTTGTCTTGTTATATTAAAGGAAGTTATATTTAAGAGTTATCTATTGTTCAAAAAAAGATAAATAAAATCATTGGTTTTCAAAGTCAATGACATGCAGAACCAATACCTAAAATTTTCAAGCAGCTATAACAACAACACCAACTAAAACTGAAGAGACTATACAGACTGCCTGTCTGAATTCAAATTCGATGACGAGGAACCCACTTTGAGACTAATAATGGCTGGAGACGGCTTGAATGGGTAATAAAGATGATACCTGATGACGACAAAACCTTGTCGAAACGTTGTACATTTTTTGTTATGTTAAACTTATATTAAAGTTTTTCTTCATTACCCATTCAAGCCGTCTCCAACCAGCATTTGACTGCCTGTCTATTGAACCCGTAGTTCACAGCCTTATTTGCCTAGAGGCTCTTGAGAATCATACGAACCAGCAATTGTCGGATCAGTGTTGGTGACTACTTGCCAAGCTCACAACACTGACTCCAACTATTAATCCGTTCCGAGTTCAGTCATTGTTTGCGTTTTCTTTCACCGTTACATAAAATTATTATTACCTTCAAAAACATGTGTTATAGAAATCTAGAAATGTATGAACACGTTTTCTCAATGTCAGATATTATTTTACTGGAGTTCGATTAACAATTGAAGCTCTGATTTTTCCAAGTGAGAGAACAGTATTCAACTCCGACCAGGGGAGGGGGGAGTTATCAAGAGTTATGATAGCTGTAGGTGAAAGAGTGTTGGAATAACAAACGAAAATGAGCTTAGAAATGCAGTAGGTACTCTGATTTTTTATTAACGAGCTATGGTTAAACAGTATATTGACTTTAGAAAATTGTTTGTTTTACAATTAACTTCAAAAAAATATTAACAAAACCTAAAAATAAATCTCAAATTATAATGGAAAATGGTTTCATTCGGGTAAGTGTTTATGTAAATTAAGTAATTTGTAATTGCATTGGAGTTATAGACCTTATAGACTATAGAGCAATATATTCCCAACCCTGTAACAACATATTTCCTATCTTACAGATTTAATGACAACGTACTTCCAAACCTCTAGATCTTATATCAACTGTATATTCAACCTTATATATCTTATATCAACGTATATCCAACCTTATAGATTTTATATCAACGTATATCCAACCTTATAGATCTTATATCAACGTATATCCAACCTTATAGATCTTATATCAACTGTATATCCAACCTTATAGATCTTATATCAACGTATATCCAACCTTATAGATTTTATATCAACGTATATCCAACCTTATAGATTCTAAGCAATATCCATTAAAACTATACGTGTTATGTAGTAAAACAGCACGAATAATTTTCAGAGTTACAGTACGTTTGTTTACAATTTTCAAAGTCTGCTACATTCATGGTGTATACTCATGCTTTTCAAGCTACTAAATATACGTGGTTGGACTTGGCGTGGCTTAGTTATAGCTTGACCCGACTGCTGAATCTTAAGATTCTTGGTCTCGTCTCGTTTCGCTGAAACGCGCACCACGCTTTGGGAGCTTGAGGTGCTGTAAAAGTAATGGTCAAATTCTACTATTCAGTCAAATAAGAGCAGTCCAACTGTTGGAAGTTGTTGCTGTAGGCCTACTGCCTTCCCTCTAATCTAACAGTTCCAATTTATGTAATGCTATACATGGCTCTTCCTTTGAGTAGCTTTGCACCAAGCAAGCTTATTTTACATAGAGGATGGTATTTGTATAAACATCTTAGATGTAATTCAATTGCCGTTAATTTATTCCATAAGAGTGAATATCGTAAAGCATAACCTTGTACGAAAATGTGTTCTTAGCTTATTATACATAATTGATTCTCGACCTTACTGCAGTCAATGTACTTTATTCACGCGGATCGTTTTTTAAATCGTAACTCACGGATCGAAGGTACTAGTATTACACGAATACATACACAAAATGGTTTGTAAGAATAAAAACTTTCCTTGATGTTCCTCCTCGACTACAGTTTTAGCGTCTGTTTTGTATGATAACTCTGTGAAGAAGAACAGGTGCTTTAGATGACTAGAGTAAATAGAATAATGGTACACATGAAAGAGCACATGGAAAAAAAAAGTTCAATGTACGATAAGGAGTTCCCTGTATGTTGCTTAGAAAAGTATTGCAGAGGAATATTTCCTTAATGAAACAAAATGTTAAACGATGCTGACTTTTCAGAATTAGAAGTTCTCTGTTGTTTACAAAATGATTACGATACAATACTTTCTTAACGAAGCAAACTCTCCTTGCAAACTTAGCATCTGGAATAGTCCTAAATTTCTTTGCTTAGAAAATTATGACGATGCAATATTTGTGTAATGAAGCTAGCATTCCAAATCTGAGTTTCCAGGGAAAACAGTTGTCTTATTATTGTGAGCTACATTGTCAATGTTTTAACTTGAATGTTAGCTTGAGGGCTCATGATGCTACGAGTAGGCCTAAAAAGTTAAACTATGACGTCATCGAAATTTGGTTTATTCGGTGAGTATCGAGAGACGAGAGTAGACTATAAATATGAGAATCAGTGAAGCATTGAGTCAGTGTATTTTGGTTTCATTTTATTGCCAGCAGGGAGTCAGTCAGTTTTAGTTCAGTGAGGTATTTGAATCAGTGTTAGTTATCAGTGACTTGAGGGACTAGCAGTGAAATTGTTTAAGTAAATTAATTTTTTACGTTAGTCGTGGTATTCCCGTTTGAACGACATTTGTAAGGTTATTGGGTCTATAAATTAGTACAACCTACACCAGTGTACAAGTGAAGGCATCTTGTAGAAACGTTAAAAAATAAATAAACTAATATGTATGTTATCGTTACGTGAACTATACTTGGTCTTATTTCAGGTAATAAGTTAAAAGAACCCTCACAAGGAAAGAACAACGGATTTTCTCGTTGTAAGTCCGTAAACTTCTGCTGTCCTACCAGGATCTTGAAAAACAGATTTTTCTAGGACATATTAATTAAACTATCCCAGAAAGTATATTTATATCTATAATAGGCTGCTCATATCTTAAAGAACACTTATATGATCTGTTCTGTTGAGAAAGAATTATAAGAAAAGAATATGTCCTTTCACATTCAAATATTTTAACTTGCATAAAATACTGCCTTAATTCGTGTTATAAAGTGGTTTGATTAAGATCTCTGATACACTAAAATAAAACGCTGCCAGTTGTTATGAACATTTTAATCAGTGAAGAAATATGACTATAGTTTAAGTTGCTAAAGAAATAACTAGACAGTCTGATAAATTTCTGTACCAAAGTACTTGAAGCTTATACGATATCTGAAGCGACAAAACATAAGATACACATTTGTGTGGGTTTCTGAAACCAAAAATTAAACGTTTATTGCTTGTGTACAACTCTGAAATGGTAAGATAAAGTATTGCACTAAAACCAGAATCTATTAAAAGCTGTACTTCATCAAAAGGGTCTTTTAGACGACAAAATGTAATACGACACATTCTTAGTGATAGACAGTACTTTATCACAAGACTAAAAATAAAATAGTACTGACTGCTGAAAAAGTAGGAAAAGCTAGAGGATGGACGTTGCAATACAACACATCGGTATGACAGAAACAGCTAGTCTTAATAGAACTAGCATGAAACTCAGTTTGTTTACATAACACAATATGTTAAATGTTCCGAATCAGCATTCTCATTTAACATAGAGTAATGAATATTACATATGTTTAACTATACATCCTTCTCGTCATTTTGAACTCGCTCGTCATGCGTCAATCGGTATTTTCAACTAATATGACGCATGGGCTGAACAGCCACATTAGAAAGTCCTCAGGCTCAATCATTGGCAGATTTTTTTTTTGCCGGAATATAGTATACTCATAAAATTAACAATAATTACGTCAGACTTTTTCTTGCCATCCCAAAAACCATTTGGGTTATAATGGGTTCAGTCATGGCTTTCTCTACTTTACAACTGATAACCAGAGAAAGATATCTCAATTAGAAGCACCTACTTATAGATTATTCTTAACAGAATAGTGGAATTAACTGTCAGAGCGTTTCAGGAGAATATCGCGGCTCTAACCTTGAACTTCCGATATGTTGGCTGACATGCTAACCATTAAGCTACGTTCAGCCCTGGCGTGCATGTTTATACTAATAACTCCATTGATACTACATTATTTCTGATGATTTGCACTCTATTAGAAAGTAGTGAAATTTGAGATGTTTTCATAACTAGTGAAGGAATGTGGACTTTGGAGTCCGTAGGAGTCGCTGTGATAACAAGTTTTTTATTCCTCATGACGCACTACACCTGTGCTGGTAAACAATGGTTCAATATTTGGTAGGAGTTGTGATACTTGACAGCAAGAGTGGTAATAGTTATCGTTAGGGCCTTGTTTTCTCTTTCAGTACGAATTTTCACTAACAAGACTATATAAAATCATTTAAAGTACACTTTATCTATTTTACACAGTTGCCAACAAGGTCTCTCACTCAGTTTATGAGGCTGTCGAGGATAAAACGTATGAAATCTTAGTTATTTATAAATATGATTCATGTAACATTCGTCTTGTTAAGTGTAGAACTCCTAGGCTGGCGACGTATGATATATTGGTATGTAATAAGTGTGATATTGCTTCACAAGGAGACAGGTAGTAGCTTTTAATCACATTCTTCCTCGTCGACATAATGGGTTCAGTCATAACCTTCCCTAGTTTACAACTGATAACCAAAGAAAGGTAAATCAATTAGTAGCACCTACTTATAGGTTATTCTTAACAGAATAGCGGAATCGACTGTCAGAGTGTGTTCAGGAGTATATCGCAGCTCTAACCTAGAACTTCAGGTCAGTAGACCGGCACGCTAATCACTAAGCCACGTTCAGCCCTGGCGTGCATGTTTGTACTAATAACTCCATTAATATCATATCATTTCTGATTATTTGTATTATGATGACTACACTCTCCATTAGAAAGTAGTGAAATGAGATATGTTTGAGATATTTTGATTCGTAGAACTTTCCGTACTGGGAGTAACGGCAAATTATTAACTGTCTTAACGTAATTGTGCGAAGCTATGATCCTGCATATGCATATCAAAATGAAAATGTGTGTTTACGTCAGGTTTAAATTGCGTTTGGTGATTAATATGCTCGATAGTAATACACGTTGAAATGGAATGAGCTGTAAATTAATGCAGTAATACCTGTCTGTGCATTACAACTCAATTTTATAACTTATATTAATGTCCGAAAAATACATTGATGACTGCAAATAAAAACAATACTATGAGTGGTACACGTCTTATATATATATATCACATTTCATGCTTTGTCCCTTCTCTATGGGCTTCCATGCCCAAAGTAACTGTGAGTGTTATTTGGAAAAGGTGAAGACTATACTTGATAACAGCGTTTCACAAACTGGAGATGATGAATGTATCTGGGGAAAGTCACGAAAATAAAATTATCACATACATCTTTATTAATAGATAAGCAGTATCTCTCATAAATATTTACTTCACTTTACGTGATACTCAAATGCATACCTGTTTGAACTTGTGTTGGCCCCCAAGTGGCACAGCGGTATGTCTGCGTTTTTACAATGCTAGAAACCGGGTTTCGATACCCGTGGTGGGCAGAGCACAGATAGGCCATTGTGTGGCTTTGTGCTTAATTACAAACAAACAAAACAAGCAAACGTGTGTTGTGCTACAATTCTTAGTATTTAATTATAGAGGCATTTTGGATGGTGTCGTCAAACTTGGACACATTGTTTTAGAGTATACAGCACTGTTGATATTGTTTTAGAGTATACAACACTGTTGATATTGTTTTAGAGTATACAACACTGCTAATATTGTTTTAGAGTATACAACACTGTTGATATTGTTTTAGAGTATACAACACTGTTGATATTGTTTTAGAGTATACAACACTGCTAATATTGTTTTAGAGTGTCAACACTGCTGATATTGTTTTAGAGTATACAACACTGTTGATATTGTTTTAGAGTATACAGCACTGTTGATATTGTTTTAAAGTATACAACACTGTTGATTCGTGTGTGACCTCTTGTCAACAATTCTGACAAAATCAAAGACGATTGTGAAATGAATGTCTGTTTGTTTGATTTAGAACAAGCCCACATAGTGAGTTATCTACGCTCTGTTCAACGCAGGAAATCGAACCTCGGATCTTAGTATTTTAAATCCGTAAATTTCTTCTGACTCCCCGGGGGGTGGGGGGTTCTGTGAAATGACATCCGACAATTTTTATAGTTTTGAGTACTTTACATATTATTTGGAGCGTGTATTTCTAAATTAAAGTAACAGTAAAGCTTGATTAATTAGCGCCATCAAAACCTCACGTTTTACACCTTTAGCTCATCCTAACAAAATATACGTCTTGAAGGAAGAATATATTTCAACCAATCGTGAATAAGATGCCCATTGTCATTTTATCACCACACGTTATAGTGAGTACATATCTAATAATATGTACGTTTTTCTGAACGCCACAAAAAACAAATTCAACCAAATGTATATATATATATAGCAAACCACAGCGTCACATTGTTTAATGCTTAATATCTCTTGTTTGACTTTAGTGACATGAAAGGGTCTTTGAAAGAACGTTCCATCTGATAGCATCATATAAATATACTATTAATACTTCTTAGTAACGTGTAAAATGACAAGATAAATAACATTAATCACATTAAGTCTCGGTGTTTTCTATGTTTGAAATTTTATGCTTCTCAAATTAGTCTTAACAGACTACTATATCAATACGTGAATGAGTGTTTAATGCAAATTTAGGAAATTGGAAACCAAGTCATACAACAATATCAATGTATTTATGTGATACTCAATAGCTTCACTGTAATATTCCCTTTCTTCCTGGGATGTTGAAAATAGCATGCACGTATTACACGCTTACGTATCACGCAATCTTATAAAAATGTAATTAGAACAGGTTCTCCAGTTCATATGTTTATATGTTTATTGTAAGAAAATTATCCATGTTATCCCATTATATGGTCGTTTAACATATGCAAGTCATGTATATTTAGATTATAGCACATTTTATTAATTTAACAGGTGGGCGTTGCACTTAGGTTGTATATGATATTGTTCCCGTCATACTCGCTTCTTTAATATTCAATAATATATCACAGAAATACATATATATTTAACTGAATAATATATTACAGAGCAGAATGTTTCTATAGTTTCCTGCCTGATCTCTTTTATATTTTTTTTAATAACGCTTGTTATACAAAGTGTAGTAAGATATATTACAATGATTTTGAATATGCAACTAGCAAGTCACGTGTCAATCACAGCCAATATAAATCAGCCGTGAAACGCATTCAATCGGAATATTGTGACACTGTTTGCCGTTTTGTAGGTAATGTGACGCCACTGAAAATTGTATCGCTTTAAAATTTTATGTAAGAGCCCTTTCCGACTCAGAATATTCTTACATTCAGATCAGTGGTTTAGAACTTTCAAGACGGGTTTATCCCTTGTACTTAATGGCATTGGAAAACAAAGAAATATGGGTCAACTTGGGAAAACAAGGGAGATCCAGAAAGAGACATTCATCGAGTCGTACCCCAGCCATGGCTAGCAAAGTGCAGCGTCTTGTAAGATGTTAAGTTAGTGGTAAGTACTGTACCTAGGTCTCAGGCAACAGTATGCAGCATAATGTATGAAGGATGATATCCGTCTCGAAACGACACATGTGATGTTTACACGAGCTGTTTCAATAACATATCCGTTCAATCTTTGCATACCTCAAGCAGCTCGAGAATGGAACGGGTATTCATGCTATTTCACCCAAAGACACACCAGTCAAGTCGCCGGGCGCAGTGCCTGTGGGTTTTGCTGTACGATCAGACTCTTAGAACCGACCCTGGCAAAGCTTCGCCCTCGCACACTATATATATATGACCGGACTTGGCGACATGGGGAGGGTCCAAGAGCGGTTTAATATAACGTACTGAACTCAACATATATTATTAGATATTACAACTAGTTTTCATGATGAAGCTACATGAGTAATGATATTGGTGAAAAAGAAACATAAGCCAAGTTTATTTGTGACTTCGTCTAAAATAAAATATTAGAAAAAGGGTATAACTTTCTTCTATTGGTTGGTGGAAATAGAACATTTTATTTCCACGTAAATACTTAACTATTATTGTTAACAATACATGTTAACAATTACTGGGCATAACAAACTCTACACATAGTCAAACACTTTAGCCATCTTAACTGTCTGGCAGAACTTATACCAGTGTACCTTCTTTTGAGGTGTAGCAAAATGACAATAAACCCTAAACATATTAAGCACAGAGTGCTCGAATTTGAAAATATACGTAAAACACATTATATTGGCACTACAAGTGTAATTATAGAAGTTTGAAAAGTGAGCCAAATCAAAAATCAAACCATGATACCTCTCTAATAGAACTTAATGATAAGCCCCCCCCCCCTCAGTGGCACAGTAATATGTCTGCGGACTTATATCACTATAAACCGGGTTTTGATACCCTTGGTGGGCAGAGCACAGATAGCCCATTGTGTAGCTTTATGCTTAATTACAAACAAAAACAATTAATTATAAAATGTATTCTATAAAAATATGCTCTCATTAGTCACCTAGAGATACCGTTGAGGAGGCAACAAAAAACCGTCTCAACTAGACCTTCTCGTAATGAATCAATCAATAAAAGATATAATAAGGAATGGCGTAAACGGACCCTTCCTTGCCAACAGGAGTGCTCCTCTCCTATAGGAAAGGTACTT
>NW_013665773.1:594279-605403 GCF_000517525.1 Limulus polyphemus
CGCATTTTTTCATTTTCTCCATCCCGACTGGATTCTATGGCTTATTTCAGAGTCAAGTGTACCGTTTGATCCCACATTGGACCCAAGATACTTAAAGGTGTTTACCCTTTTAAGTTTATCGTTAAGTAAAGTAACATCCCCCATTTCCTCTTCTCCATTAAAAACCATATACTCCGTCTTCTCTCTACTGACCTTAAGTCCTCTGTCCTCCATCGCTCTCCTCCATCTCTCCAATTTCTGCTCTACTAATGTGACTTACGGATTAATATATTCAAAATCTTTTTAACATGACGTACGCAACTCATTATAAAAATGTAAGTAACATGAATAATATATATGTGAAATAATATAAGACATAAAGTGCATTACGTGGCATAAGTCATAAAATATACATTACGTAACATAGAATGGTAATCCACAGATCATAGACAAAAGAAATATCAAATTCACTCCTAATTCCAAGAACAATCTCGATATTACAAATTGCCTTTAACGCAAAATTTTGATACTTCTAATATAAATGAACATGTTTTATGTCAGTATTTGAGCATAACATTATCCAATATATATTTTTGTTGCTGTTTGTTTGTTAACAAGTAATAACAATAATAAAGTCACTAACAAGTTTTATGTCAGTATTTGAGCATAACATTATCCACGACATATTTTTGTTGCTGTTTGTTTGTTAACAAGTAATAACAATAATAAAGTCACTAACAAGTTTTATGTCAGTATTTGAGCATAAAATTATCCAATATATATTTTTGTTGCTGTTTGTTTGTTAACAAGTAATAACAATAATAAAGTCACTAACAAGTTTTATGTCAGTATTTGAGCATAAAATTATCCAAGATATATTTTTGTTGTTGTTTGTTTGTTAACAAGTAATAACAATAATAAAGTCACTAACAAGTTTTATGTCAGTATTTGAGCATAAAATTATCCAATATATATTTTTGTTGCTGTTTGTTTGTTAACAAGTAATAACAATAATAAAGTCACTAACAATTTTTATTTTATATGTTGCTGTTTGTTTCTTATAAATTGGTAGTCTCAACATTTAACCTTTTATTACATTTATTATACATGATTGAAAGCGAAAGAAAATTGTCCTAAAAACCCATTTACTCTATTATCTTCGTAAGCGAAACGTTCTTTCTTGCATTACTAAAATCTTAGCTAGGGGTGGATGTCGATTCAACATCAAGAGCCTGTGATAAAACAGAGAGCTGAATGTTATCAATAAAAAATGACGGAATGATTTATCATTAAAAGAAAGTCATCTACACACACGCCGTGTGGTATCTCGAACACATTGAATTGTCCATTCAGTCGCTAAGACTTGCTAGATAAGTAAGCAAAGGAATTTATAGTAGCGCTCCTTGAGTATTCCTTTAGTTGAAAGGCACAGACATATACTCGAGCTGGTAAGCTAAACCAAGCGAGATGGAGAGCTTGTAATGAACGATACATCAGATTGACGTCCAAGCTACATTCCTGAAATTCAAGAGTCGATACTGATAGGTTCAGTCTTTTCAACCGTTCCCTGAAATTACCCAGCATCCATACTACCTTCAACTTTACAGGGCGTGTCTGTGTGGGGTCGTAACACGCTCTTCAATCAAGGCTCGAATTACAAAGCATGTTTTCTCGACACAGCCTGATCAGTCGTATTTTTGACTATATGTTCCACTATTACATTCTTCAATAAGTTCCAAAGGTGGACTTTGGTCGTTTTAGATCAACAAAGAAAATTCAAGTTTAAAGCATTTTCATACAAATCCAAAATATAAAACCTATAAAATATATAAGTTCAATAAAAGTTATTGTTTTAAGTGTCATTTTTCATATTGAAAAAAACAAACATAAATTACTTTCAAACTAACTATGCCAAATCATTTATTTCTAGTATCTTTGTCATTTTTTTATGAAACTCCTTAACTTTTTAAAGTTTAGTTGGAAAAAATTTGTTTGGATACGTACATTACAAGATCATAAAAATAGGCCCTATTAAAAACTAACACTGAAAACCCTACAAAATGACAAGTTTAAATTCATTATACATATTTATAATGTAATTAAAATAGTTTCACGAAACGCTTGTTGACAAAAACTAATCTTTTCTAAATCGGATGTTCTTACAATGTGGTTAAAAATTGATTTTGGTAAAATAACAAGTTTCAATTCTAATCCTCAGCTTTACTCCATCAATGAGCATGTGAAGATAACCTGATTATTTTGAACTATTTGAGCAACAAAATTAGAAAGAAAAAAAGCTAAAACTGAATATTAATTTTTACAAGTGTTTGTGGTTGTATTTTGTTATTAACATAATATGAAACCTTTTCTGTTTATTTATTTGTCGCAAAGATTGATGTTATGTCAAATATGACAGAAGACGAGCAGATATGTTACGGATCATAGAGGAAAAAGTTATACATAAGAAAAACAGTAATATTTCTAATGAATATCATTTTATCCAATCAGCTTTAACCTACATAAAGCTATTTTTGCGTTGTTCTCCAATCACTGTACTTGACACAGAAGAATTAATGAAAAATTACTCTTCAGTAACTTCATTTTACTTTTGTAAATATGAGATTGATTTTCTAATTTTTACTGAAGAAAAATCCAACCTTCAAATTTTTGTCTACTGCGGTTAATATTGATGCTTGTCTAAATATTTTAACCGAGTTTTCAATCAGTAAACGTAGTTTAGTATTTGTGAAACAATATTGTATTTTTGAAACATAAAATACAACTTAGAATTCTGTAATAATTCGTTCCATTGGCCAGTCAAGTGTGCTAGTACAACAAAAAAAAGTTCCAAACAAGAAAAAAAAAGGTTTATAATAGCATCTTATATTTAGTTATCTGTGTTGTAGTTAAGCACAAAGTTACACTATGGGTTACCTGTGCTCTGCTCACCACGGGTATCGAAACCCGGTTTCTAGTGTTGTAAGTCCGCAGACATTCCGCCGTGCCACTGGGGATGTTAGTTACGAAAATTATTACCTGTTAACGAAAGCTACATTTTTCAACATTGAATGTGATTCAGATATTTTGTTTATGAAAGTGCGAAACACACTGATAGTGTTAAGGATAACTGATGTTTATAGGCAAAAAGTAAGAAGGACGAAAGCTCCGAATTATCAGAAAGGTATTTAACATAGAGAACAACAGTCCGTGCGTATTTTGTACGTATTAATCTACCTACATTATGAGTTTTACAAAACAATAGTAACTAGGGTCTTCAATATATACATATATACAATTGGTTGTATCAGTAGATTTTCGGATCTTGTTCTTGCAGTGCGGAAGAACAGAAATAACTCTTAAACTCGGAATTTTGTCAAATACTGAAATTATTTTCTATTTCAGTAGCAGACTAAGTAAAAATACCTAGAAACATAAAACAGGAGAAAAACAAAACATACATACAGTAAATAGTGCCAGATTTAGAACTTTTGTTCTTGTTTTCATACACATAAATTACAAGCTTCATGAATTAAACTGAAACAAAATAACAAAGCTACAAGTATTAGTCATTGTTTTGGTAAATAGAAAATTACATGAAAACTTTAAACTGAAAACCAGTGTGTTATAAACGTGATGCATGAAATAAGGTGGTTACCAAGTACAGTCACTTTGAAAAAATATTTAACTAGCAGTCCTTTTTTAGTCGTATAACATGTTCGGTTGTTTTTTTCCAAAGAACATCCAACAATTACTGTACAAATCTGTCCCCACTGTCATGTACAATACGAAGTACGTAAAAACTGAAACGATGTTACACAAATCTAGTAAGTAGTCCATCCAGTGCAAAAAGAAACGACAACATAAAATGTCTTAGGAAGTTCGGAAACGTGCCAACAAGGAAAAACTTTAACATGAGAAGTATATAAGTAATCTAGTCACTGTAAGAGACCCTATTTTTTTTTCAATTAGGAAATGGATAATGTTCGCCTACTATTTCTTTATGGAATGGAAAACCTCCGGTTCTGCTAACAAACATATGTTAAATATTTCTAAAAGTACACACATCCATAGAGTTCTACATATTTTGATACAAAGGCGTGGCAGATGGTTTTAAGATAAAATTTATCAAATTAAGCAACCTCGATCTGACACAGAACACTTCTGGAAATATAATAAAAATTCTAGAATGCAGACACGTGGATTTTCAAACATTCCAAAGCGATTAAAACTTCTGAAATGTTTAGTATCTAAATAAGAACTACAAGATTGAATCTATTTTCTCAACTGAAGTTGTCCTAAAAGTTAAAATAATGACATTTTTAACTTAATATCTCGAATGTAAGTATTCTTCACGATGATTCCCCGTACAGTAAAATCCAGGACTTACAACGCTAAAATCCAGGGTTGAAAATTCCTCTCAATAGAAAGAGCACAGATTGTGTAGCTTGTGGTTAAAAAATCGTCAGTGATTGTAACAAATCTGAACAATGATAATCGCTAGAAGTTGGTTACAAGATATGTATTTGTGATGAAATAACTATAGTGCAGTAAGTTATGTAAAAACAACGATAAATATCCACAAAATAATTGAACATGATAAATTCACAGACTTTCACATTCATAGAACATTATATAACTTGATAGCTATCAATAACAAAATAAAGTTGCCAAGTCACAATAAGTTGTATAAACAAAAAGCTTTTTCAATACAGGAAATAACGAGACATGCATCTCGTGATTCCCTCTAAATTAGCTGAGCATAAATAACAAGTCATTCTCTCTATCAACAAATCAGAAGACAGTGAAATTTTTTCCCGCCATTCCCTCAATAGAATACAAAGTCTGAAATTTAGGCTTTTGAGGAGTAAAGTATTGACGGTTGCTTTGATGGAACATTATATGACAATGAAGTTCTGGGAATTGTTATTTTCAATCTATCGATCTTATACAACAACGTATAAAGGAGGTATTCTATCCCTACTGATTCAATCTCACAACGTATGAAAAAGTTACTCTATTCATATTGATTCAATGCAATAACCTATAAAAAAGTTATTATATTCCAAATGATCCGATACTATGCATAACATATAAAAGAGGTTTTTCTTTTACCATTTGGGAAATGCTTATCTTGATATTTGTATAAATCATTGATTTATTGGTACATGATCATAATTTTACATTTCTTATTACTGCATTATTTCATAAGTAGCTTCTTCAGTACTCTATCAACAATGTTTTATGATGTATTAAGTCTGTTATATGTTATTTTGTTGCACGTTTTTCGTTCTCTATTTTCACTTACTCCTCGTTAAAGTGGCCAACACATATGTATAAATTTAATGTAAAAATAATATAATACAAATTAAAGCTTGACGTACTTTGTGATTATAGCTGATAAAAAGGTTTTAAAATTTGACGAACAATGTACCACTCCTACGTTATCATGCATCCACGTGTCGCTTTGACTGATCAATGTAGAGTAAACCAGTAGTGCAATACATCGTCATGATTAGATTTTATATTTGATTTCAGATGCCACATATTACATGTCAATAAGGAAATGTTAACGACAGTAGACACTAATAGCAATGCGTGGTTGATAATTTAAAGGCCATAATCACTTCAGCTAAGAGGTTTCTAGTAGCAGTAGGCGTAGCACATTATTTCCTTTAAGGCAATTAGCTATTGACTATAGGAATCCAGATGTGATTGCGTTGCGGATGTTTAATAAGGCTAATCAATAAGCTTCTTTGAAAAATATATGGCGTAAGAATGTAAAATCTACCCTGTTTCATTTAAAACCATTAGGAAAAGGTTTTTGTTATATAAATGCGAATTTAACGGCTACTGTGTTCCTGAGAGGTCTAAAAAGGATGGATAGACAGAGAGATAAGATGGTACTTTACACTTAGAACGCATACGTACGAAAGAAAGCGAGAAAAGGCTAAGAAATGTTTTTCTTTAAATGCAACGAAACATTTCGTTTCAAAATTTGTATTCAAATTTATAGAACAGATTAATTTCATACTCTCTCGACTGCTTCAAAGTAGAAAGTTTAGCATCGAAAAACTAATCACACACATTTAAAGTTCTCCCGAAGACAGATATTGTGTCTTCTCATATGCTCTGCATTCTTTTTCTTCTTTTTCCTGGACAGTGAAATTTACACGATATTCATTCTAACTAAAACAACCGATAATCAAAACCAAAACGTGTCTTCGGTTTGTCACGTATCTGACAGGAAAAAAACCCAGTTATAATGAGAAGAGACTACGAAAGAAATATATTTCAAGTTCTAACTAGCTTCGTTTACTAATGCCTCACATTTTTATCATTAACCCATACTTGAGGTAGCTAAACAAAACCAAAACTAAGTTTTGAAATGTCAGTGGGCTCAGACTAACATAGAAGGTGGATATATAATACATATCTAAACTCTTAATACAAATACTTACATATACGTATATTTCAGTATTTGTAAATAGCTTTAGTTCATATAATACATGAATGAGAGTTTTACTGCATCCTAGTTCGTTAAGAAATAATCAAACAAAGCTGTAAATTATTCATGCTTTTCAATATAAAAAAGTTCGTTTGACTATTTTATTATGTGAGAATGATCTTAAGCTAGTTTTTTCTTTTTGGCAGATCAACAATTAATTATATACGACAGTTATTAAGGTATTAAGCAATTAAATATATATTTGTTATAATACTTTTGATAACTCATAGTCATTGGTATTCAAATAAAATGCACAGTATATTTCAATCTGTAGTTGTATTTTGTATTTATAGCAAAGCTACTAAGGCTATCTACCGTCATCTCTAGCTTTGAACTATTGACCAGAAGTAAGGCAATCAGTCAGCAACACTTTAACACCCACCATCTACCCTTAAGCATTGACTGTTATTCTTATAACGCACTCAAGGCTGAAAGAGCTGGGTACATTTTTTGGTACTTTACGGATTTGAGCCCGGATCGCCATCCTAAATCCTCTATTTCAGTGTTTACTGATTCCAAATAATTTACGAGATATTTGACAAAATTAACACACACACACATATATATATATATAATGTTCACTGTTTTACAATTAGCGTTTAGTTTCATTTTCACAGTTGGTCAGCGGTAAGTTTACAGACTTACTTGCAACAATAAAATCCGGGGTTCAATTTCCCTAATCATTAAGACTTCCCCATTTTTCTGTCAGTGAAAATACACCTCCTCTGTCTGTTAATATCTACACTATTATTTAACAGAAGTCTGTATGTGTATCCGCTTATAACTGGCGAACCGCTAGACTGATTGTCACCCAACCTGACATGTGCTCTCAGAGCTTACCGGAGAGTGACAAGGAGGCGAAGTTCGGATCTGACCCATGTCATCCTTCATCCCGCCTTTATATCTTGAACTGGTAGTCAGCTATTATACATCATTGTATGATATTTTTCTTTCCTTATAGAATCATATTAAGTTTTATTCTGCCGCATTATTTAGTTTCAATAGTCCATGAAAAATAAGAAAGCCAAGAGGCATCTTTTGAAATAATTGAATTCGAATATAAAGCTAATCCAGAGCTGTACAAAAAAAAATAGTCAGGAGAGGTTTAAACACTCAGAACTAATTTTCAAATACTTTGTAGATGATTACCTCTAAATATATATACCGAGATCATTATGTGTTTTTCTTTCTTTCTCTCTCTCTCTCTTTGCTAGCTTTACAAAGATGGCAATTGTAAAGTGAAAGCTTTTTTTTATTAAAGGGTTAAATTACACATTGTAATTTATACCTCCGTTTTCTGTTTTCTTTTCTTTTTCTATATGCATGTTTCAGTATTTAGCTCTTTGTAAAATATACATCGTAACAGAGAATATATCATGTTCGCTTAACGTATATTTGATCACCAATCATGGCATCAAATTTTTTTCATCGTAGTAAGCTTTGTGGCCAATCGGTGTTAACAGTAATGTTTCCGCTTTTCTTAGATCTAGATAGGATTTGTGTTTAGATTGTGTTTAAAGTCAGTACAAATCTTTTTATCTTGGTTTAAATAGGATTAGAATTTTGGTTACATCTCTCAGTAGATTGGTTTATTCTTTCCGTTTCACATAGGTATAGATAGAAGTAAGTTTATGTTAAGGGTGAATAGGACAGTGCACTGCTTTTGCTTTACCATAGTATAGATAGAAATGTAAATAATTCCGAATTTAATTTTTTCAAAAAAAGGGAACGACAAGGATGACTGACTGAAAAATAATAATAATAATGAAAGTTTCGCGATGAACATTTGTTTATAATGCCTGTCATTTTCAGGGTTAACTACACAGTACGATATGCCATTAAATCGAAATACCCCTACCCCTAACTAAGCTACGTAAAAAGCTTGATTTCTCTGTTCTTCAATTATTATTTATTTATAATTATCAAAGTTCCAAGTTGTTTTTATTGCTTGCCAAAATGACAACTATTGGCAACATATGTTTAAATTCCAAAATAATTATTATAATCAATGGAACCCTTTTCATACTAAAATGTTTGATCCACATGTTTTGAAACAAAACCTAAAAGTTCAACAATAATACAACAACTTGTTTCACAACAACAAATGTCAAAATCTGTTGTTGCTTTGATCATTTTCTCTTCTCCGTGTCTGATGGACAGTTGGGAAACCTTGGTGGTTTGAAATAGATTTCACCTTATTTACAATAATTCTAAAACAAACATCAACTTTCAAAAGTTTTCAATTTCAAGATAGTTTAATAAGTCATGCTTTGATATGAAATGTGACCACTAGTGTGCAAAGAAAATTAGATTAACCAGTCTTTAAAAATAATTGACGACACTAATGTGTGTGTAGAGTTTTCATGGCTAAGCAGCAGCGTCTGTCAGTTTCACTGAGAAAAGGAAAAATCTGGTTTCTGTTTGAATACGAAGAGGATCTTCGATAATTAATTTCCCTTGAGCTTCATATTTTCACTCGATTAATTATCTACTTCTAATACACATAAATACGTTCTGTTTCTTTAACCATGCAGTGCAGTCGCCTGACATTTTCTGTACATATGGTTTAATTAACTCGATTCCTAATCTCTTGATAAGAATGGGAGCTTCAAATAGATCAGGGAAGCATATATAATCTGTGGTATACACATTACTTCAGTATTAATTGGATTAGAAATGTTTAAATACAAGTGGTACCTTTCAAGGGTAGTTGCAATTACTTAAACTGTCATATCAGTCAGTGTGGCCATTATGTATTCAACAATCAGAGTTTGAGTGAACGACCAGATATACATCGCCCTGACAGCGTATAATGAACGTAAACTGTCCACACTGGTTGATTATATAATAACACCAGACTGGCAGGATAACTATAAAGGAAAAAAAAACACCAGAGGCACATTGAGAATCATATGCTTTACTCAAGAAAGTTTGGAAATGCTACAGGGTGTTTCAAAAGCTGTTCGGTCATTCTCAATCATATAACAACAATATTCTGATCTCAACAATATTCTGCACAAGGAAACGAATTTTATACAAATCTTTAATGTAGTATTGTTGAAAGAGAGAAAGTGAAAGCAATGTTAGGAAAACGATTTAGGTTAATAGGATTTTGAAATATCCTGGACAAAGTTCATCGAGACTCCTCCGAATAAAATGTATGATTCTCAATCAGCCTCTGGTGAAATTCAGTTTTTCTAAGACAAGTCATTTTTTAAGACTTTTTTTTATAATCACCCTGTACTTTCTTTAATAATACTTATATTTTCACTTTAGTTACAGTGGCGCAATACGGCAATATCAGAAAAAGCTTACCAAAAGTCGCCTCAACCTCATCAGCCTTGGTTTTCCAAAACCAGTCTTTAAGATATAACAGTGTCAAGGTAGACAAAATGACTCAGACAGAATATATTTCACTAAACCGAGGTCAATAAGTACCTACTGACACACCTATGTGGTGAGGGGGTGTGATACGCTATCAAAACATGACGAGAAGTTTTTATCGTAGTGAACACACCTAGTGACACATCCAACTATTTTATTGTGGTGAGGGGGTGTGATACGCTATCAAAACGTGACGAGAAGTTTTTATCGTAGTGAACACACCTAGTGACACATCCAACTATTTTATATATCAAATAAATGAAACTAATAAACAATGTAAGAATACACACTTTTGGGAATGACAGTCTTAAAATGATATATATGTATATATATCGTATTGGATGTACTTATGGATACATACGGTGAATAATTTAGGTATAAATGCAACTCTTCGTACGAAAATGAATTGCACCAGACTACACTATGATTGGCTGTCATAAAGGTGCAGGTACTCATACTAATCCCAGTAATAGTGTGATGATGCACACATTGTTCATAGAACAGAAATTTCTGGCTGATGAATGCTATTCCATGTGACATGTTGAAGTGAAATTTTATGTTTCTGTAGGAACTGTCAAGAAGATACAGGAAACTAGTATTGATGATAATAGAAGCAGTCGAGGTAGAAAGTTTAAACTCTCCAAAAGTGATTTTAAGTAACTTGGGTATGATATGATACACGATAATCCAGTAGATATTTTACCAATGACGTTGCTGTAAGTACATGGGTGAATGTAAACCTCCAGAACAGTAAGGTACACATCAGTACAAAGAGGCGTCAATGAAAAGTCACTACTTTGGAAAAATGATGAAACCAAAAGTCTGAAATTAACACCACTTTTCAAACAATGAGACGGGTAAAGCTGGAGGAGGGTTCTATTTACATATGAATTCAAATTGATTGGGAACAAGAACTGCTGAGTAGGAATTCGTTTTCCAGCTTGGCAATGATTAGTAGATGTGATGAAACGATAACGTGAAGGTAAATAGGTCGATGGAACTGTCGCGACTATGGCTTGGCCAGCACTATCTCCGAATATGAATATTATTAATGCTGTATGGACTTCATCCTAGACCCAAACGTAGCTCTATTTTAAAAGAGTTTTGTATGTAAAAATAGGAGTGTATATATATATATATATATATATATATGACTGCTCAGTGGAACTGTATTTGTGAACAAGGACTAATAGTGCGATCACACATAGGAGAAGCTAGTGAAAATATACGAGTTAATATTACCTCATGAATTGGAC
>NW_013665773.1:606403-609113 GCF_000517525.1 Limulus polyphemus
AATCCCGATGAAGATGATGATCATCTTCAATGGAATCTAAACAACTTTGCTGCATTGTGGAAAGTGATCCAGGACATAAGGAATAATATTTCACATTCATAAACAGATAAAATAATGTTAGAAAATACAAAATACCAATAAAACTTGTTCGTGTTTGTTTTTGTTTTCATTTATTTTCTGCAAAAATGGGTTATACTTATGATACGTTAGCCGTTTAGTTGTACTAACTCATTATTTTTGACTCGTTTGTCTATATTGTCCGATGATGGTTTTTATAATTATTTCCAATAACAACTAGGCGAAAAAAACACGTCCCACATTAAAACACATAAAATAAATATAATTAGGGTACAAGTTACAATGGTAAAAAGTGTCCTAATAAAAGAGAGATCTCTGGAAGTAGTACCCAAAAAGTGTCCTAATAAAAAGAGGGATTTGTGGAAGTAGTACCCAAAAAAGTGTCGTAATAGCACCATGTTTGTAACCTTATGTTCAACCCATAATTACATCAACACCCTGTTTCTACAATTTAAGTTTAAAAGCAGTAAAGTTTAATAAAATTCAATTTTACAAATGAAGTTTATGAATAGAGGTTTAACTTAACAGATGGTGGGTGCTACTTCCATAGACCCACCTCTTATTATGGCACATTCTACTTTTCCTACATTCTATAGATTGGACAGATATTTTCAGATATCAGCCAACTTAAGGCGATCTGTTGTGTGTTAAAATTTCTTGTTCTTTTTAAGACGTTATAATTAACACAACAACTGAGTTTCATATTAATGTACATGTTCATTCATGTGCACGCGCATTTATGGTGTTCTTAAATAAGATTAAATACGCATTTAAACCGTACTCACAGATATATTCTGCTAACAACAGCTGTTAACCTTTGTTTTCTAAAAGAAAAATGCGCTGTCCTGTGTGCGGCAACACTACGACTACAGTTTTATTTTTAAACAATCGATTGTATTAGCTAAAGTGTGATAGCTTTAGCTGAGAACCTGAGAAAGTAATGCAAATATAGTTGATACAATTGTTATTTACTAATATAAAAATATTCAATGCTTCAACTTGATAGAGTTAATCAATCAAGCTCCATTTCAAAAACAACAGGCATAAAGCTCTAAATGGGCAAACAATCTAACAAAATTCGTCTTGTGATAACCTCTCCTTCCAAAATAACATACCCACAATGATACAGCATTGAGTACTTGAACATTAACTGTTTTAGTATTGTAAAATCGTAAAGATTTTCATGTACTTGAAAACAACGTTTATAAAAAAAATGTTTCAATTTTGTTTGAAAGCCTTAGCAGCACTCAGTTGTCACCAACTTCTCATTGTTGAAGTTACAAGACTCTATCGAAACGTTACATTAAAACTTAGCTTGAGGACTTGTGGCAGCTTTGTTTCAGGACAGCTTGGCATCATATTCCCGGAACTCACATTTTTAAACTTATTTCATTTTATACATTTATGTATTATGCTCGTAAATAGTAGATCAAAGGCTTTAGCAGCGTTTTATTATTAGATATATTAAAAAAATGAACAGGATATCTGGATGCTGGGAAGACGAGAGAGAGCTTTCCATTAAAAGACCACGTCATCTCTGTCTTTTTTTCTCTCTTCCATTATTTCGTTTAAAATGCTTATTTAAATTAAATGATGTTACAATTATATCGTCCTGTCTTTTATTCTCTACATTTCCTTTTCAATTCTCTCTTTAAACTATAAAAAAAAAGGTTCCGAATTTGAGATTCGATGAGATCCGGCACAAATTGTCTCATGACTACATGAATATTCGCGACTTATTTTTAACACTTTTCTTTTGACAAACTGTTAAGTAAAGCCGAGGGATGTGCATATAATTTTGACTATTTTGTACATTGACCACTGCCAGCAAAGAGCTCAATATTCACCTACGTAGATTGTCTTATTTTTGGACATAGCTCCGTAGTAATTCTCTCGTGGTCAGGCAAGAATGGGTAAATTGTGTTTAATTTACTTCTGGTCTTTTAAGTAGAAGATAAGGAAAGTAATCTATTCACGTGATGTCAGTTTCAAATACCACTCAGAATATTACTTAACACTGATTTTGTCCATACGTAAGACTTGATCATATTAAGGTGGCTTTTCACTTTTTGTTCACTTCAAATCTGCTACACTTTTTATTTGTTATTTTGCATGTTACAGGCAAAAGACATTTCCAATGGCCGAGAGAAGAAATTGTTGAAAAAACTCTTATTACTATACCTTTCTTTATTTTTCTCCATTGAACCAAACAGAAAGTTTCAGCTGTGTTTTAGTCTTCATCAGAGTCTAGATATATCTGTTCGGTTAACAGAATGTCAAGATTTTATAGTTACTATCTTTAAGTTGCATTATTTCATCTTCAAATCTTAACGGTTCTAGCTTCAGTAATCAGATAAAGACTTGTAGGCTTACATTGTTCCTTTTATATGTACAACATCAACATCCTAATCCATTTTTTAGTTTATATACATATTAAAAGAAATTGAAATATCTAGAATAAAGTCACTAAAATATACCGACTCTCTTTTCACCATTTTCTAAAAGTTTTGAGAACCGTAAATTCTAGTTCACATATTAAAATATTTTTAAATTTTAAAAACTGTTCACTCCTGATGATTTGTTTGTCTGTTTTTGAATTTCGTGCAAAGCTACACGAGGGCTATCTGCACTA
>NW_013665773.1:610049-616096 GCF_000517525.1 Limulus polyphemus
CCAGGCCCTCACTCCTGATGAAAAGACTTTGTTATGCAACCCCAAAAATTCCATAACAATTATTTTTTTTAATAATAATTCAGTCCTACCAAAAAATAGTTTCAGAACTTTGTACAAAATAATACGCTACTTAACCTCGAACCCTTCAAATTATTTGCTAATTTAATGTTTTGTTTCAATCTAACTTTTGTTCAATTTGTATGATTCGAAGGTGTTTCTCATAATTTTTTGATAACCTTATTACATATATAAATTAATAACAAATGGAAAATGAAAATTTATTTCACTCATAATTTCCTAAAATATGTTTAGAGTCTAGAGGTCCAGGTCAGGTCATGAGTGAAATGCGCAGTCTAGTAGCCCAAGTCAGGTTATGGGTGAAATGCGCAGTCTAGCAGCCCAGGTCAGGTCATGAGTGAAATGCGCAGTCTAACAGCCCAAGTCAGGTTATCGGTGAAATGCGCAGCCCGACAGTATAGTTCAAGTATGGGTGAAATTCACAGTCTAGCAACCCAAATGCACAATCTATCTGTAAGAACAGCTTCAGTGGTCCTGGTTTAGTTACACCGCTGGAGGTAGGCATCAAGGTGCAGTTTTTTGTTAACTAAACTAAAGTGGTTATGCAGTATCGTCCAAGTACAATATGATATAATGACACAGATTTTATCATATATATATGTGTGTGTGTGTGTTATTTTAGTAGAAAGATGATGAGTTGATGTTGCTATTTTGTATACGAAAGTCGTCTAGGAGACTCAACGGATTTTCAAACACATATACAATAAATTGAAGTATTCAGCACAGTTTTCTGAAAGGCTAAATCCCAAATGCAGGAAGGTATAACACAGAAAATGCATAGTTTACCACAGAGTTTCAGTAAATATTACCTGCATATTTGAAACAATGCATGATAGTTAGTATAATAAAACCAGGTTTAGAAAAACAGTTGTGAGAGCTAATATCAGTAACTGTTACTACGTGGCTCTCATCGGCTGTTAGGTTACATGTGTTCGCTAATATAATTTTCACTTATTGGATAATGGTCCTTCTGTACCTTGGAATTAAAATGAGTTTACAACACTGGTGCATTCTGGAACTCACAGTGGAAGAGACATATCACTTACACTGCTTTCAGCAGGTGCGACTCTGCGAGTTATTTAACGAAAACAAAGATAGATGAAAATGGTGGAGGCTAATCAAGAACTGATAGTAGGAATCACACGTTTTAGTCGTAGTGCCTCTTAGGTGTACAAAAAAAGCAGAAATAGCTTGTTTGACATTGATTTCCCTGTTGTACAGCGGAGTCTCTTGCACCTCTCTTGACTAAAGAAGGATTTATGAAGTGACACACGTTCTCCTACCATGAACACCTTCCAGAAGCACCTGCAGCATGATGATTCACACTTTCTCCTACCATGAACACCTTCCAGAAGCGCCTGCATCATGATGATTCACACTTTCTCTTACCATGAACACCTTTCAGAAGCGCCTGCAGCATGATGATTCACACTTTCTCCTACCATGAACACTTTCCAGAAGCGCCTGCAGCATGATTATTCACATTTTCTCCTACCATGAACACCTTCCAGAAGCACCTGCAGCATTATGATTTCTAGGAGTGCATCTGAACCCATGCAAGAGACCAAAACCTGAATCTACCATCACCACTTGGAAATGGATGGATACATGACGAGACAGTAAAGATGGTTCCTATCAAAATGACCCTTCCTCCAGCTCCTAATGCAGTACTGGCATTTGTATAATGTCCATGCTATTCAGGCTGTGACATAAGGCAATACAAGTGTCGAAGAGAAGACATATACTTTGCTTCCATGCGAAGGTCAAACGTGCCTCAGCAGGACTCTTTTGGATTACCCAGAGTCAGAAGACTCCGGTGAAGAGTAAAATGGATGTCATCCCTCGGTTTGTGCTACCTAATTTCAGGCTTAATAGAAATATAAACGTTTGTTTGCAATTTAGCAATACGTTCACGAACAATATGTTATAATATAAGTGCCAAGAAAAATGCCCTATGTATGCAGACTAGTTTAAGCAAACTGTTCATGACCATTTTGCTTTGAGATCTTAATTATTAGTACTTGTTGTGTAACTCTCACTGTCTGTGTGTGTATATATATATATATCATTTTGTTCCTGTGACACATTCTAAGCCATTAAGTATTATCAGTACTACTGTGCTTTTAGACCATTATCACATTTTATAGTTATTATTAAACCAAACAAAGGATTATATTAGGTATTAACAATTAATATTTGGAGCGGGGGTTATATCATTTAGTAACAGTACAGCAACACTGTTTGCTAAAAGTAATTTTAGTCATAATGAAAAGATTGCGAGTTGTTTATTAAACTCCTTTAATAGGAAAAGTACTCGTTTTTAGTTATTAAACTTTACTTATTTTGAATCTTTAAACTTTATAGATGTACAATATTATGAGCAGTTTTGCTTTTAACAGCATTTGGTTTTGTTTTTCAATTAATTTTTGAGTGGAGGTAATAAGCAGGAAATCTTCAGCAACATGCTAAATGTGGCAAACTCTTTACCATGCCTTTTTTCTGTAATGTTTCTTTTTTTGGGGGCGTGTGTTTAACGTTTAATGTTTGTAGGTAATAGAAATAAAAACGACACTAACTATGTAGTTTAGTCTAATACATATACAGTGTTACACCTTAAAACAAAAATATTGTTACGCAATGCATTCAAGCTTCTGTAATTTTGAAATTGTTCTTACACTGACAGATATGTTTAAGTATCGTGTTAGGTCTTTATAAGTGACATTTTATCTGGAACCTTCGCTTGTAAGTTACATAAATTCATATTTTGCTATATATCTAAAAATTTACATTTCTAGATATCGTACAACTCCTGTTACCTACATTCACCCCTGCGTGTACCCCTGAAGGTGCCCCTAAATTATGATACATCCCACACTTGTTAATTCCTTATGTACACTAGCTGTTTTTAATACCTTTCATTTGTAGAGGTGTTTTTTTTTCGGAACTAATGCTTTAGGTTATCCCTTCAATGCAAGTCCTTGGTGCTACTTACTGGCTCCATTTAACAAGTGATGATGCATAGTTGTTCACCTTATATACGATACAGCACACTAGTTTTAACCATTACTGCGAAATACTGTAGTATGTTATATAAAAGAAGACTGTTCTACGTGATCGTGTTTTCCAAAAGGACCAGGTGCTCTGGAACTTTCTACAGCTTTATTTATCTACCTAGCAGTGTTCTTCTTGTTGTTTTTTTTATTTATGGCTACGGCATTGAAATGGTGAAAAGTATTTATTTCATGAAATATTGTCACTGGGTATCGTTTCATTGATTAAAAAAAAAACGTTTGGTAAGTTTCTTGAGAAACACTTAATTCTCTCCTCATAAAATATGTCGTCCAATTCATTTCAGCTGAATCTGCTCTTTGGAATATGGTTTAGTAAGCAGATTAGTGCTGTTTAAAATAGCAAAGAAAAGCTGTTTTGTTGTTAAGCACAAAGCCTACACAGTAGACTGTCTGTGTTCTGCCAATAGTGGGTTTCGAAACACGATTTTTAGCATTATAAACCCTCAGATTTACTGCTGAGCCACTGAGAGATATTGCAGCCTAGAGATTGGAATACTCACCGAGTAAATTCGTAGGATGGATTTAAAGTGACATTTTCAGCAATAAAATGTCCTACAACGACACAGAAATTTAAACAAACCATTTTGAGAAAGTTTAACTTATAAATAATGCAAACAGGCGCCTTGTGGATGATATACGTTATTCTATTTTCACTTTAAGTAAATAGCTGGATATTAATCCTTTCATCTTTCTCTGGATATATTTAGATTTAGAATATAATTGTAGGGGGAAGAGGAAACTCAAAAGTCAAGAATAGTGTTCCAAATTTGAAATATCCAGTTTATATCCTTAAACAGGCGTCGTTCTCAAGAAATCCGGTAAAATATGATTAGATACTGCATATAACTGCTTTTCCTTACCATCTAATTGGTCAGTATATTATGGATTTCACAACATAATTATGCAAATATTGAATTCTAGACTTCATATCTGCTACATGTTAGTGGACTAAATGTGTTTCATTAAAACATTAGAGCTATAGTAGTAAGTGCATCAACTGATAAATCTTCAAACTAATTTAGACCTAAACAATTTACTCAAATATCATATTTAGTTATAAGTGGTTTACTTTTTCATAATCTATTTAGTAACTCAATAACAAATGTAAAATCGAAGTCCGTAAAACTGACGTTTCATATCTATCTTTGCCTGTTACACGAGAAATTTCGTTCTGTACTCATTAGCTAGATCACTCACTGTTCAAAAGACGTTTCGTTCTGTACTCGTTAGCTAGATCACTCACTGTTCCAAAGACCTTTCGTTCTGTACTCATCAGCTAGATCACTCACTGTTTAAAAGACGTTTCATTCTGTACTCATTAGCTAGATCACTCACTGTTCAAAAGATCTTTCGTTCTGTACTAATCAGATAGATCACTCACTGTTCAAAAGACGTTTCATTCTGTACTCATTAGCTAGATCACTCACTGTTCAAAATACGTTTCGTTCTGTTCAAACGACGTTTCGTTCTGTACTCATCAGCTAGATCACTCACTGTTCCAAAGACCTTTCGTTCTGTACTAATCAGATAGATCACTCACTGTTCAAAAGACGTTTCATTCTGTACTCATTAGCTAGATCACTCACTGTTCAAAATACGTTTCGTTCTGTTTAAAAGACGTTTCGTTCTGTACTCATCAGCCAGGTCACTCACTGTTCAAACGACGTTTCGTTCTGTACTCATCAGCTAGATCACTCACTGTTCCAAAGACCTTTCGTTCTGTACTCATCAGCTAGATCACTCACTGTTTAAAAGACGTTTCATTCTGTACTCATCAGCTAGATCACTCACTGTTCAAAAGACCTTTCGTTGTGTACTCATCAGCTAGGTCACTCACTGTTGAAAAGACGTTTCGTTCTGTACTCATTAGCTAGATCACTTACTCACTGTTCAAAAGACGTTTCGTTCTGTACTCATCAGCTATATTACACACTGTTCAAAAGACGTTTCATTCTGTATTCATCAGCTATATTACACACTGTTCAAAAGACGTTTCATTCTGTATTCATCAGCTATATTACACACTGCTCAAAAGACCTTTCGTACTGTACTCATCAGCTAGATCACTCCCAAAAAAAACAAAATTTTGAAGGAAATTCGTTATCATACCATAATTGCACAACATCAGACATGAGATCTAGTTTACTATATTTTCTGATTCTTCAGTTTATTTCCATTTTGTGACCTTAGTGCCAAAATATCTCCCAAATTCCTTTAAGGATGTTTTTTAAATCTTTAACACCAGACCTGATACATACAGTAGATGCCAAATCCTTATAGTTATTGCATGGAATGATTAATACCTTTAACTTCCTAAAAGTCACAACAAGCTCTGTTATTCTTATGAAATCTCGTTGCGTTTATAAACGAAAAACATTTTTACATGAGTACGTAAAGCCTAATTCTGTCAAACATACACTCGTAACAATCTCACACACATCTTAATTACTTATCGATTCTTGAGTGTTTGCTTCTCCAACTGCCCCCCCCCCTTTAGTGGCTCAGCGGTAAGTCTGAAGACTTATAACTCTAAAAACCGGGGTTTGATACTCGTGATTTGCACAGCACAGCTAATCCCTTGTGTAGTGTTACGCTTAACAACAGACAAACGAAACAAAATACCCCCTTTTCAATTTTTATTTCAACAATATTATTATATATTTTTTTTACGTACTTAGCAAATATTACGATACCTGAAAGGCCCACCTCTTCTGTTCCCTGCGAGTAGTATAACAGCAGTCTTTTCGGATATAACCAATCAACACTTAATATTGATAAACTTCCTTTACCCTATGCTTTTGCTATAGTTAATTAGATTTAACGGTAAACAATTCCATTCTATAATGGCTGGAGACGGCTTAAATGGGTAATGAAGAAAAACTTTAATATAAGTTTAAC
>NW_013665773.1:617059-633103 GCF_000517525.1 Limulus polyphemus
ATGTAGTTTTCAACAACTCGACTTTCAAGATCTACGTATTTACATGAGCCGATGTTTCCGTTTATCAACGTTATATTTTAAGATCTGTGCAAGAGCTCAGCTAACAGATGTTTCCGTATATCAAAGCTATCTTCAAACAGAAATATGGAAAATTAAAACCTAAGGACAACAATATTTCTATTGGGCTTGAAGACACTTAGAAATACTGCTTGTAAGGATTCTAGAGGGCGTAAAAGGTTCCAAGTAAAGAAAAGTTGTGTAACGCTTACATAGTATATTAAGTAACAAAACAGTATATGCTTTGTGTATGTAATAAAAAGGTTAGTGGAGACGGCCTTATTTTCATGGAAGACAGGGCGTAAAAGAAGATAGTAGAACAACAAATAATGCTTACACTTTAGGTTTCAGGATTCGATATTCTAATCTCTGTCTCATTATCACATTTCTATACAATTCAACGCATTTTTAGCACCAGTGAATTTATTTCGAGGCCCGGCATGGCCAGGTGGATAAGGCGCTCGACTCGCAATCTGAGGGTCGCGGGTTCGAATCTCCGTCCCACCAAACATGCTCACCCTTTCAGCCGTGGGGGCGTTATAATGTGACGGTCAATCCCACTATTCGTTGGTAAAGGAGTAGCCCAAGAGTTGGCGGTGGGTGGTGATGACTAGCTGCCTTCCCTTTAATCTTACACTGCTAAATTAGGGACTGCTAGCGCAGATAACCCTCGTGTAGCTTCGCGCGAAATTTAAAAAAATAAAATTATTTCGATGCAGCGTGTATTTGGATGTATGACGATGTAAGAGTTTCAGAAAGTTTTTAACCTCTCATCGGATGTAATGAACATGCAGTGTTTGAAAGGTACTTGTTTTATAAAACTCTCAATACTGAGTGTTTGAACTTGTTACATATAAACTGTAATAATAATTATAAGAAATTCAAAATTATTTGAAACTTATCCTCCTCTTATACTAAACAGTGCTTGCATCAGCACAAAAGTTTACATTTTGTAAGAGTAATAAATATTATAAACTCATTATAACTAATAGTAACCAGAAGGGCACGCTGCGTTGATCATATTCGGCCCTCAAAAAATAGGAAAATCTGGCCATATGTCCGTCGTTATAAATGGACACGGACCATTTTTGGCAGGAAAATGAGGAATAATATTCTATACATGTCCACCAAGTTTCACCCAAATCCGTTTATTCTGGACTGAGTTATAGAGCAAAAATTGTGTGAAAAATTGGTTCCCATGGTAACAGATAGAGATCTTTTGGATTTTCGTGACCTTGACCTTCCAAAAACTTCTAAGTTGTATCGTAGACCAGATGTATGCCAACTTTCATCCAAATCCATTCAGCCGATTTCGAGAAATATTGCTGACAGACACACAAACAAATACACACACTGGGGTGAAAATATAAGCTCATTTGTTAAGGTACAACGTTGATATTTCTGAAAGTATTTCTGTGATAGTATTTTTTTCAACAGCCTAATAATTGTCTCCTTTTTTATTTACTTGTATCTATACAATAAATCTTGAAGTCTACCTAATAAATTTTCTTTTAGGATATTTTGTAATAAACAAACTTATCCCGTTCAGAGAAACATTCATATCAGTTAAAGTCATCATTAAGTCTCCATAATTAAACAATTTAAGTGCAAGAGTACTCTAAGTTAACCAACTATCACACGTATCTTTCTTCTACATGTGAACGAAATACTAACAGCGCCCCATTTTAATAAACGTGTAGAAAACGTGTTTAAGACTCAGCGCAAGTAGCTATATAGATTTCTGCTGACTATGCATGTAAGGTTCATCAACAGCAGTAAGATTGATATCTAAACCAAAGTCGTTTTGTCTTGTTCCACAACAAATATTTTCCACATCACACAATGCATAAAGATTTGCTAATCAGTACAGCCACTCATAACATATCTTATTGTTGACCTAATTCATTATTACTTTAGGTTTGCTAGACTTATGAATATAGGTAAATAGAAACTCGACAATTACACCTACCATTACTCGGATCGTTTGTATTTTAACATTTCTACGAAACTGCTTCATTAAAAATACATATGTATATATATATATATATATATGTGTGATACATTTGTGTACGTGTGTTGTAAATTCAGGTGCTACGTAAGTTAAGCAATCCTTTTTTTAAATACATGACCATAGAAAAGTCAAGTGAAACACTGACGGGCAATTTCCTGTTTGGCTGAAGTTTGTTTAAGACACGCTGGGGAAGACAATACATTATCTGGGTTTTCTATTGAACTAGACTACAATTAGGCCTTCTCATGCTTAAACTTTTACATCACGTAGTTTTGAGCGTGCTTGAACCTTTCATTACTTATACTAAACCGGCAAGTCAAAGAGAGACAAATCAAAAACCAAGATAGATAGCAAAGAATCTTGGTAAAAAATGGACCTGTTTTCATATTATCGTTATAGGCCATTTGATGTTTCGTTGCCGAAAGAATGACCACATTTTTGTTGTTGTTGTTGGATAAATAGCTTTCCCTTCCTTTTAATATAATTTCCAGCACTATTTCTTAATAGCCACACACACCTCTCTACATAACAAAACGTAATTAGTTGGAGACTGTATCAGGTCTCGTCTGCTCAGTCAGGTCGATCATACAGAAGAAACTTTGCGAAGTGTTGGTTTCGGTTGGAGAAGCATCCTGATATGCTGCAACTTAACAACTACAATAGATTGGATCCCATTAGACAGTAATCGACTGGTGAGCCCTCAAACAACTTGTGGAGAGTTTAGTCCTTGGTTGTTATGACCAATGTAGCCTAATGAGACTAGGCATCCTACACGAATCTTTAGAAAAACTATGTTGTTAATAGAACTGGAAAGTCGATAAGCCGGTGTCACTCTTCTGATGAAGCCTGAATTACATATTTTCATCCAACTTGTGTGAATGCATTTGTGAACAAAGATCAACAAAGAAATAGTAGTTATGAAAAATAGTCTAGCGTTTCTTAATTCACACTTCTAGTAAAAAATATTCTTAAGATGTTTCTTTCTTGAACAACATGGAATGATATATATGGTCTACTTCTACTCACTCAACTCGGGCCTTCTCGGATAAAACTATTTTCATTTAGAGACTTCTTTCAATTAGTCATTAATGAAATTAATTGGAAAAGTTATGAACTCTTATGAAGAATTTGCACAATATTACTTAAATGGAGTTACGATATAATTTCTGTATAATTGCTAAAGTACAGTTCAGAATCTTACTAGTCTTGGATTGTAAGTCAGACAAGAATCTCGTTCCAGCATTCATACTAAACATTTTTCTGGTCATGCGCTGTGCGATACGAGTGATTGCATTTTAGAAGATATCGTAATATAAAGCTCTGTCTCTTCAGTTTGCAGACGATTATTGATGCCATATTCTCCTAACATCACGTCCTTCGCCCAGATATTTTTTTATAACTAGGTAAAAGTATGATTATGAGATCTATCTGCAACTAGAATATTTACACAATCTGATGAAGCCACATTTAAATTGATCCATACCAAATGTGATTATTAAATAACTTATGTATGACTCGTTCCCCTTCCCCCTCGTAGGTTAACAGTAAGTCTGAGGGCTTACAGTGCTAAAAACAAACAACTTCATAACAAACTGGACAAACTATATGACTCAATCATCAAATTAATAAAAATTCCGAAAAAAAAATATCTTCTCTGTATGTTTTCAATGAAAGGCTTAGCGCAGTTAATAGGATGGTAATCAATGAAAGGTTTAACATAGTTGATAGAATGGTAATATCTGCGACTATTTAGCTTTATTATTTCATTCTGGTAATGCTTTGTACAATGTCATGTACTTTTATCAAATTCCAAAGTGAAATAACCATTCAATTTATATATGAATGAGTTTGAAATTTTTTCACAAGATAAAAAAAGAAGAAGAGTTTTAACTTTATTTTCATTGCTTTTCTCATTTTTTCTTCGATTTGTAAACCGTATGTGTCATAATGTACATCAAACTGCAGGTGATGTTATAGTGAGCGACTTATTTTTTCAGGGTCGCTTACTTCAACTGTCTGTTAATTATGTCATAAAACATTATCATTAAGTATCCATGTTGTATAAAAATGGCTGCGTGTATGGGATCTTCATGCCCATCAATTACATAGAATAACATAGAATTAACATGAGAATGAAATAGTGATGTATGAAAAAAAAACTATAATATAAACATTTATTATGTTAAACAACACTATTTGTTAGAGAAAGTGCTTTTACTTGTTAAAATACACACGTCTCTCAAGTTGATAGAGAAGAAACGTGTGATCAAGTGTATATATATGTATGTCGCTGTTAAATAGTAACTTTAGACAAATGATTATTTGCCTAATCAATACTAGGTATTTATTAAATACCTGCACACGGGTTTAGCATACAGTAAAAGCCGGGTATTGGTGTAGGTAGACACAGATCATACAACTAAACCTAAATCGGAACATTGTTTCGAACAATAATACATTTTATGTGTCTACGATCTTAAAATAATTATTATAGTAAACTTACAAAATACACATAGCCAAGTAAAATTTTTACACAGAAACCAAACAGATGTAACAAACAATTGTTGACGCTATTGTGGATATTTCGCAGACAAATATTAATTTTAGGCCAATACCATGTGCCTTGGCAAATAGTAAAATACGGTCATTTACCATCTGTCTTACCTACTGTTTGCCATGGCACTTAGTATTGGCCTAAAGTTACTCTTCGTCTGCGACATATATATCAGAATAAATCATGCCCTACAGTGATAATAACATAGTAGTTTGAGTCATTATGAACTGTCTTGAGCCTCCCCCCCCAGTGGCACAGCGGTATGCCCGCGGACTTACAATGCTAGAATCCGGGTTACGATACCCGTGGTGGGCAGAGCACAGATAGCCTATTGTGTAGCTTTGTGCTTAATTACAAACAAACAAACTGTCTTGCTAGACCACTCGATTTGTGTGAGAGAAATCTCGAGTTGGAATTCCAGGTAAGGAGGTATGTCGAGAAAAAATAATTAATTAAAACAATAATAATGCTGTGTATGAACAGTCGCGAGCACCTGTTACTCTGACATAATGTATATACTGGGCTATAAAGGGTGTTGCAAAATAAATCACACTCCCCCCCCCCCCCGAGAGCATAACTAAGTAAAATAAGATTTTAATTCAATCAGAAAAGTAATTCCAAGTATCAATATCGCTTGATTGGGCCACCATTGTTCTCATGCACGAGGTTTGATCGATTTGCAAAAGATTTCAGCAATGAAGCAAACATGTCTGTTTTTGCAGCTGTCTCAGTGAGAACACGAATCAAGGTTTCACGTTTGTGCCTCTCGCATTCAGGCAAAGTTTCCAACAATTATTCTGTGCATTGTTGAACGAAAGTTCCGACTTGAATTCTTGGAGCATGTCTGTGACTAGTTTCTGAGCCATCCCAAAGGCAGCACATGCGAGACTAACCTGAGTTTTAGTGAGCACCATGATTCAAATGTTGTCGCAAAAAATGAATTTCGAAGTGTCAAACACCCAAGAGTATGTTGAAATGACGTTTTCTCACGAGCGACGATATTCGTGGTTTATTTTGCAACAACCCTTAACCAGATATTCTAGGCTTTATGTTCTTAAGGATATCCAATCATACTGTGCAAGCGTGACGTTTAGAGAGTTACAAATAAGATAAATTAAACACGACTGACGTTTTTTGTCTTAAGCTCAAAGCAGCACAATGGGTTATCTGGGTTATGCTCACCACAGGAACCGAACCCCTAATTTTAGCTGTGCCAGCGGAGGAGAGGGACAATTTAAACGACTGATACACTCTAACAATCCTATGGTTAGCTGCTAAAATGTTAAATAGATTCATTATGGTGAATTGCAACAATAACTTTGGTATCTATTGGTCACGTGTATTTTGTTTTTGATACATTATGCATATGTGTTTTTATCGTCGTCTTAACGAAGGTACAGGGTTTTCAATAATAAATACACATGCATTCATCTGACAGAAAGATGAATATGTGGATAAAGGGTTAGAATACCAACATACGAACATACAACTAAAAGATAGATAGATAGATAGAAAGATAGGAGCTTTAGGCCTGGGGTCAAGATTCCTCACGCGAACAAGAATAACCACACGTCGTTTATCGTCTCTTTTGAAGTGGAAAACCATGTTATTTGTTGTCGCTGGGGAAGCAATCATTTTCACAGACGTGAACTGACGAGAATTCCCAATATTGAAAATGATGACATTATATAGCTACGTCATTTTTATTTCCAAAGATGTATTTAAGATGAACGTGTGTTCGAAAGTAGTATATTAACTAATTATTAAACCACTTAATACTAGTAATTAATCAAAAGTAATCTTTGGACACTTCTCGCATATAAATGGAAGAAAGAGCTACGAGAAGATTTGTTTCTGTTACATTATTCTGTGGAGTACATGTTTGCTTTAATTATTACCGAAACGGATACAAAAGGGAAAGGTTTGTAATTCGACTTATATTTTGTGGAAATAATTAGCAATAAGTAACGTTGTACGTAAAAAGGAAAAATATTGTACTTGTCGATAAAGGAAACCATAATAAAACAGAATGCAATTTTGAAAATCCCTTTCTAATATGGTTGATCATTTACCTTTAAATGGAAGTTTAACGTTACAAAATATAGATTGAATAATATTATGTACCTTCTAGGGCTTGAAAGAAGGTTTAATATTACATAATGTCGAGAAAATAACTTGTATTTTTCTAAGACTTCTATTGAGCTAACGAAGTAAATGAGAAGTGTAATATACAGTATTAAAGTGGAAGGAATACTCAGCTGTTATTGGTTTATGCATATATTAAAAACGTTCTTTTTTATGTTTTAGGATATTTTCGCAAAGCTACACAATAGCTATCTACGCTAGTCGTTCCTAATTTTCAACTGTACGAGATGGGAGCTCACTAGCAAATAACACCAACCATCAACTCTTGGGCTACTCTAATCGAACGGTGGGATTTTACCGTCACTCTTATAACGCATCCACGAACAGAAGTGCGAAGAGCATTTTTATATCAATGGAACAAGAACTGATACCTTGGATACACATGTCAGCCCTATGAAAAAAACGCAAAAAAAAAAAACATACACGCGACATAAAAAAATATGCTGGTACCGATATACATCTATATACCTGTACATTTTTTGACTAATGCAAAATATAGCCACTATATTGCGCAGCCAACGACTTGTTTGTTGTTTAAACAGCACATAACTTCACAATGGGCTGTTTGTGCTCTGCTCATTGCGGGTTTCGAACCCCGATTTTAAGCATTACAAACCACCAGACTTACCGCAGACCCATCAGGAGGCAAGTTGATAGTGAATAAAGGGTGCTTTTCTTCCAAGAAGTTTGTATAAGTGCATGCCACTTTTGGCACGTTGTAATGTGACAGTCAATCCCACTTTTTGTTCACAAAGATTGATAGTGAATAAAGGGTGCTTTTCTTCCAAGAAGTTTGTATAAGTGCATGTCACTTTTGGCACGTTATAATGTGACAGTCAATCCCACTTTTTGTTCACAAAGATTGATAGTGAATAAAGGGTGCTTTTCTTCCAAGAAGTTTGTATAAGTGCATGCCACTTTTGGCACGTTATAATGTGACAGTCAATCCCACTTTTTGTTAAAAGAGTACCCAAGAGTTGGCGGTTGATAGTGAATAAAGGGTGATTTTCTTCCAAGAAGTTTGTATAAGTGCATGCCACTTTTTGCACGTTGTAATGTGACAGTCAATCCCACTTTTTGTTCACAAAGAGTAATCCAGGAGTTGTGGTAGTAGTGTTGAATAGCTAGCTGTCCTTCCCTCTTGTCAATCACTTCTAAATTAGGGACGGCAAACGCAGATAGCCCTCAAGTAGTTTTGCGCGAAATGCAGTAAAACAAAGAACTTTCCTCCGCTATCACTATGGTGCTCCTGTAAACAACTTCGTGAAACACTATATCTTAATATCATTATGAGTTAAAGAGAAAACCTTTAAACATCAATTGAATAACACACACACAGAATAAGAGTGTAAACAGGAATAAGTCATTAGATGCATTTTCGGTGATATTCAGGCCTGGCATGGCCAGATGGTTAGAGCACTCGACTCGCAATCTGTAGGGCGCGGGTTCGAATCCCCGGCCCACCAAACATGTTCGTCCTTTCAACTGTGAGAGCGTTATAATGTGACGGTCAATCCCACTATTTGCTGGTAAAAGAGTAGCCCAAGAGTTGGCGGTGGGTGGTGATGACTAGCTGCCTTCCCTCTAGTCTTACACTGCTAAATTAGGGACGGCTAGCGCAGATAGCCCTCGTGTAGCTTTGCGCGAAATTCATAACAAACAAATGTTCAGTGTGGTGAAAATAGGCCCAGCGACTCATCAGTTATAAGCGGACGTACACACATAGAGACAAACATAATGGTTTAAATTACTTGTTAAAGTCATACATGCAAAATTACAGATTTTAATTCGTCGTCTTCAGCATTTGCAGGATTGAATAAGTCTCTCTTTTTGTCAATGTTTCGTTTCGAATAATCCCAAGTGATTCTTTCAGTTATGTTACATTTTTAAAAGTAGAATGAAAAGAATATCTTTAAACATATTATATACAAATCTTTACTTAATATCATTAAAAACAATTCATATTTTATTGGACCAAAAATATAGCAATGTCGCGCATGTGCAATCACATGTCTCAAATATTTTGAATTCGTTACCATATTTTCATTACTTAGGACTATATTCTACTTTCTAAACACTCCACTTTCTTTATGATAATTGTCAGCATTAAAGAAAATTGATGATTCTGTATTAACAGTTTTTTAAGACTACGAACATAAGTGTAAGTATAAGTAATGAATTTTTTACGACTTAAGGTGTGCTGTAAAAAAAGTGCTAGAATGAGCTAATACATTAAGATACAACTTGTGTTATATTTTCGAAATTCTATACAAGTTATTACAACAGCAAACGTTTTTATCTTTTCTTGCTGTCGTTTCAGCTTATCTTCTGTTTGTTTTATTATGATTTGTTTGTCAGACTGGTTGTGCGGGATACAGGAAGACACATCTACTTAAAGCATTAAAATTTGTTCTTTTTGGTTTAAGTTTCATTGCTATGAAAGAATTTGTGTACAAAAAAAATTCCGTTACGTTTTCATTGTGTAACAATACAATAAACTTTTTTTTCTCCATTATTTTCTGCATATCACGCTGATAAATCGAAAATTCGGTGTTTGCTGTTAAATATCGAACTTGTCATCCTAGTCCAATTACTGGATAAATCGTAAATCAAAACGGTTATTTGCTTTTGCACTTGTTTACACAGTGGTTTAAAAAAAAGGAAGACTGAAGCGCAGGGGATGTCATTGACGGGATAACAAGGTTGACGTGAGGGCTTTGGGAGCGTTGTATTTCACTAAGCTCACGTGAGATTTGAAAGGAATACAGCTATCCTGAGAATTTAGTGAAACTGTGCAAAACAAAATATCCAGTTTTTCTTTTTATAATGAGGACCATATGCATTTCGGAGAAACGTCGTATTTTCTGTAGTTCTTTAATTTCCAAACACATATGAAATTGCTTGTTGTCTGTTTGCAACATCTTGATACACTATAGGTTTAAGTTTGTTCTCCAGTAGAACTTTAATAGTGATTCACGTATTCAAATTCAGTGAAACTTCCTTAAATGTATATTTTCTATAAACAAGCGTGAAAACGAACAGTATCCAAAGAATTAACAGCACAGCGCTCATATACATTTTTAGCAATTTTTGTATGATAAATATTGATGTTTGGATTTCCATAGCATTTTTTAATTAATATTTATTTCATAATTAATGTAATAGCCATCAGCTTTTTATTCTGAATTATAGTTGTATTTAACTTGTATTGAAGACTTATAAAAATAAAGTTGTATCCAGAATTTTTGTACGAATGTGATAAATTTCTCTTTCATAGCAAGATATTTTCTATAAAGTCATTGAAAAAAAAACAACTTATTTTTTAAAGATGGATTAATTAATTACTTATCGTAGCATGAGTTTTTAAAAACTCAAGTTTCTTTGTTATAGAAAATATAACTTTATAGTAAATCTGTTTGTTACGTATGATTATTAAAGAAATTGGACTTGTAACAGCTGTTGATGTCAGCTTTATTCAGTAAGACACAGGAAAATAATTGTATTTTTCAAACAAAAGCGAACCAAAACACAATAACATAAAACTTTTTAAAATTTTAAATATTTAAAAATGCTTCAACGGAAATTCAATTAACTGCATTTTTCGGTTAAACAAAATCCAATACAAAATAAAAGATTCTACTTAGATCTAAAACACGTTAATAGCAAAGTATCGTACCAAGTTATGATTATTGCAGATTTTTTATGGCAATATGTTTCTACCATTACCTTGTTAAAATATAGGTAAATGATTGTTGTTTTCAATATTCAAACTCAGATTCGGGTGGGAAGTTTATAAGAATCCCCTTATGTATGTAACCGAATAACCCCACCAACTGTTATCATTTGAAAATTACTGTAATATCGTTGCTTAGAGCAATCTGGGAGGATGTCACTCATGGTTTGTCAGGTTGTATTTTTATCATTCGTACGTGATTTTACATGACAGCGGAGAAACGATGTACAAGATGAAGATGAAAGTTGAAAAGCATGGCACCAATAACATAAAATAGAATAAAGCTGATATATTTGATACATTGAGTAAAACTTACTCGAAAAGAATACTGAAAGTAGTGTCTTATAAAAACAAATAGGGTTTTGTAGATTTGTCAGTGTCGGTTATTCGATGTTTAGGTTTTTTCATAGACTTACTTTTTCTCATCGGAACAGTAATTTCATAAAACCAAGACATAAAAGTTAGCTTTTTGACAAATCAAAGGTATGAATCCATATCATAAAGGATTTAGAACTAAAACTACTAACTGTTCTTAATAAAAAGTTTATTATTCATTTTGTTCCTCTCTTCCTGTTTTATATTTTATTGTACGTGCTTTAAGAACTTGAAATCGCTGGCAGATAATGACAAGTTAGACAGATTCTTATATTTAGCTCCTTCGATGGTTTGCTTATATCATATGTTTTTATTATAGAGACAGTTCTTCGTGAAACTACTAACAAAATACATTATAACAATAATAAAAACTACATAAGAGATAGGTATTACTCTTGTCAAGAACATATGGGAGTAAACATTGGCAAAGAAACAAGTATTTCCAAACCAAAGCAAAATGGGATGTGATAGCATCAACATTAGCTTATGTGTATTATATGTTAACTTTACTCCAAACTTGAGCTCGCCAGATATACAAAAGCTTATATTATGTAACAATAGTTGGTTATTGTTGAATAAAAACTGGATATTCTAAAAACTTCTATTCGATTAAACGTATAATAAATGCGTAGATAATTTCCCACTATTAAATAATTTGTTCGTCATGAAAACATAAATTCATGAAAATACGGCCAATTAGGTTTTTAATACTGGTCAAGACACACGAACCGTAAATTAGGTTTCTAAATACATTATCAAAGAAGGTTTGTTTGTCCGTTTGATAATTCGGGCCTTAGCCTTCTTCAAGGATTATATATACACTTACCATGTGGTACACAGTGATAAGACATAAATGTTGAATGTTTCATTATTACATTATGCTATTGAATGTTTAACGCTAAATAATAACATGAAACATATAATGTATATTTTCTTTTTACAGAAGGAAAATTCAATAACCTTTTGATCATCACAGCGTCGTAATCTAAAGTATGGCCACCAGAGGTACCAAGAAAACAAAACAAAACATGCAATTGTGTGGAGTAGCAAATCAAAGATAAATACCAGTAGAAATTTGTTAATGTGGTAATTGTTTTAGCATTTACTTCACTAAGCATGTCAGAGGGCTGACAATTGTTTGTCGAGAATTTTCGCGCAAAGTTACACAAGATCTATCTGTGCTAGTTGACCCTAATCTTGGACTTTACACAAGGTCTATCTGTGCTAGTTGACCCTAATCTTGGACTTTACACAAGATCTATCTGTGCTAGTTGACCCTAATCTTGGACTTTACACAAGATCTATCTGTGCTAGTTGACCATAATCTTGGACTATTATGGGATTTGATCGTCACTTTTATATCCACTCGCGAACTTAAAGACTGGATAGGGGTTTTGCAGCAACAGGTCGCGATCCACGAAATTAGGCCACGCTTTGATCAAGAGGCTGACGTCACAGGCATGTTACTGGTGGAAATTTCTAAAAGACGGGAGTAACCGCAATATAAGACTTCAACCATGTTCAAAAATGACATTTCTTTAATTCTATTCCTGTGAGATATTATCTTTGATCAAGTAAATTTGCCATCAGCGAGAAAAGTCCTTTAGAGGCTTACCTAGTGATAAAATATTGACGTGATATTTCCACTACCGTGTCGAGCAGATGGCTTCGTCAATAGTACAACTAGTGGAAAATCCACTGACTTAGAGAACGATATAAAACTTGTAAATATTTAAAGAATAACGTCAGATAAGTAAGCCACGCCCCAAGATAGTCACACAGACGTATTTAATTAATCAGTGCGATAGACTGATAGGAGAAAAATACAGGCGTTGAATATTAAAAAAACGGCAAATCAAAATAATTAAAGATACAGTGTTAAAATAAATAGAGAGACGGATAGTTACAAAGACAGACAGACAACTAAGATGATAGACAGAAATTAAGATAAGTATGGATTTCTTAGGTATATTTATAGGTTTGGAGTATATTGGATTTCGTATTTCAGTTATAAACATGCATACGTATACAAAGTATGGTAAGTTTTATTTTCTTCATTTCTGGATTTATAGACATAGTTTAAGTTTATTGCAACCTTTCTTTTAAAGATCGTTCAAGAAACTAGCACTCCATCTTATTCTACTGCTTTTGCAGTTGTTGAAGCACTCGCTTTGAAAATGGAGCTAATATAAAAGCTCCAAAGAAACCAGGAAACCATATTTCCGTGCATCCCAGTTTTCCGCTGAAATTCTCACATACACAATGGTGCGTTATTGGTTAAAAGATAGTGTGTTGATACCAATATTCAGTCTCAACTTAGCTCATTCTTTGACTAATGTAAAATGTTGCCACTATGTGACACTACCAACGACTTGTATTTTGTTTAAACAGCACAAAGCTACACAATGGGCTGGCCATCTGTGCTCTACTCATCACGGGTTTCGAACTCCGATTTTAAGCATTACAAGCTATCAGACTTACCGCAGAGCCTCTAGGAGGCAAGCCGCTAACTAATGAAGGCAGCTTTTTATCCTAGACGTATGCCACTTTTTGCATGTAGAAATGAAGAAAAAAATGAGCTTATTCATATTTATCACCTTTCAGCTCCATAGCCATATTAAAATAAACTATATGATACAGTAAAATAAGGTACAACTTTTCTTCTGTTCAAAAATTATTGTGTGCTTATAACCAGAAGTTACAGGAAAAAATAAGAGTATTTGAAGGAACAGTAATATATTGTAGTGATTAAATTACTTTGTTAAGTTAAAAACAATACATAATTACAGAAGATAACATAAACTGTTATGAATAAAATATGATTAATTAATAGTAATAGCACCAACATTATTAAGAGTGAGCGTGCAATAACTAATTAAACATTATTAAGTGAGCTTGCAATAATTAATTATACAGTGAATTAAAATTAGAAAAGGGGAACTAATAATTACATATAGATTGTAACAATAAATGCAAATGAAAATTAACTAGTTTTTGACAAAATCAATGCGTAATGACTTACTGAATTATCAAAAGAATCTAATGTACGTATTATTTTAAGATGTTAAAAAAAAGAATATTATTTACGAGTAACATCGCTGTTTATAATTTGGGTTATTCTTGTTTATTTTGCTAGTCAAAATCCGGTTGTGATGTTTCACAAAAAAGGTACCACCTAGTGTAACTTCTGAACTTCTGCTCTTTGCGATGATTAGGCAACTAATATACTTTTTTACAAAATTGATCGTTATACAAATTTTGCATTAACTTGTTGCATATATATATTTTTCAAAACTCATATTAACATAAGCATTAAAATTATCTTCTAGACACTTCAGTAAGTTCAACAGCTGTAAACTAGGCTTCATAAAAGTAACCAGGTGTTCTTAAATCATTTAGTTGTGCTATCTTATTTTCGTCTAACACACTAGTTATTAAAACAGTTTTGCATTTTGCACATTTTAATTGTATTTGGAATTTTCTGACTATGTAGCCCATAGATAGTACAATATACAATCATAAGTAGACCGTGGCAGGCAGTCTTAGTTTTGCTGAATCATGTTTAACGACAAATTCCTCTTGATGAATCTGGTATTATTGTTTGCTTGTTTGTGACACAAAGTTGCAGAATGGGCTATTCATTCTCTGCCCATCATGAGTATCAAAGCCCGATTTTTAATACTATAAGTTCTCAGGTTTAAAGCTCACACATTAGGACGGAGCTTGTTAATGTTACAAGAACAGAAACTTATTGAGATCTTAATCAGTTTGGTGTAGGCTTAGGTGTATTTTGTTTGTTACTAATTTTATTTAGATCTTTGTGCCTACAAGTTTTGTATTACGGTTTATACACGCACTGTGCCTAATTGTAAAAGTGGTTTCAGGAGTAAAGATAAAAATTCAGTCTTAACGTAAAATTTCTTGAATACTTACGTTAAACGGAAAAGTCCATAGTGTATGTGTCTTGCATTTTGAGGAAATATTTATTTATCAGACTGATGATTATTTTGTTTATGAACGATAAGATAAATTTAAAAATAAATTGTTAAAGCGAACAAACGATGCTATAAGAACGATAAAGCCAATGTGTTAAGACTCCTAAACAACGCAGGAGACAGTGCTCAAAGAGCTGAATATAATAATAGAAGAAACCTCTGACAGAGACACAGTTAGAATTCAACATGATTGGCAGAGAATGAATAGCACATTCTGCAACTTTGTGTCACAAACAAGCAAACAGTAATACCAGATTTATCAAGAGGAATTTGTCGTTAAACATCATTCAGCATAGTTATTGAAACATTAGAATATTTTTTGTCTCATTGAACTTAAACCTACACAGGTTCACCATACAGTGTTTTCAGTGAGATTTATTTGTTCCAGAATTATCGGTTAAAGCTACCTAAGAGCTATCTGTGCATAGCTATCTCTAGTTTCGAATTGATAGACTAGAGGAAAGGCAGCTAATCAAGAACACCCATCGTCAACTCTGAGGCTACTCTTGTCTAAGTACATATGGTAAGATGATGGTTATTGGGTGTGGGTGCAACGATATGTGAACCACAAACCCTCGAAGTCACAATCCGGGATTTCGACGTATAAAGTAATCTGGCTCAAAGTTAAATGAATACTTAAATTGCATTCGCCTAGTGGCAAAATATCTATGCAAGAGATAATAGTGTACATTTATGTAAAGTGCCTAACGCATATACTTTATAATAAAATCTTCAAGTTTAGCAAATGCATAAGGTTACCACATGCAATATTTGAAGCGTGAAAGGTCGCGGGGTCGAAACTCGTCGCCCAACTTGCTTGCCCTTTCAGTCATGGGGCGTCATAATGTGACTCTTAATCCCATTTTTTTTTGGAAAATAGTAGCCCAAGCGTTGGCGGTGGGTGATGTCGACTAGCTGCCTTCACCCTAGTATATTATATCAAAAGTCGGCTAGCGTATATAGCCCACGAATAGCTTTGGGCGAAAATACAACAATATTAAGCATGGAATACCCCTAGTATTGAGAATGTGTAAATCTCATTTAATAATGCCAGTTTAAAAATATTTTCTATTATTTACTGAGAATGACACACCAAAATTGTTGTTCTCATATGGTATATATATATATATATATATATATGTTAGTGAACATTTAAGTTACTGTCATCTAGTTT
>NW_013665773.1:634103-649429 GCF_000517525.1 Limulus polyphemus
TATATATATATATATATATATATATGTTAGTGAAACATTTAAAGTTCTGCCATCCAACGTTTACGAACGACCTCCCCCCCCAAAAAAAAAAAACTGAGAAGTTCATAATGCAGGCCCGGCTCCACCTCAGCTCCCTTGGGTTCGGGAGGGAAAAACGGTGGATATTTTGTTGACTCTTACTATCTTTTAAAATTGCTAACACGAATTTTTTTAACCACTGAGGAGAAGGAGCTTGGTGGGCCAAAATGAATCTTGGGAGGTGTAAGGCCCACCCCAGCACCACTCTAGCACCGGCCCTGCCATTGTCTTTGTTTCGTTTGTTTTAGAGCAAAGTCATATTGGACTTTCTGCTGTGTCCACCGCGGGGAATCGTACCCCGGAGTTTAGCATTGTAAGTCTGTAAAGTTACCGCAGTCCCATCGGAGGACCGGCCCTGTCATAATAGCATAAAAGCTTCCACTACGGCAATTATTTTTCATATAATCTAAAATAGCTGTAGTAAAATAATTCTTCAGAAAGCCTCCGGTCAACATGTTTAGTTCTAGTCACGTGCAATCCACTTTCTTTTTTTAGTCCTAGTTTCAGGTATATGGGTTAAAAAGCAAGTTTTTCATTTTAAATTTGGCATTAAGTAATAACATATTAACATCAAAAACTTTAATTCAAGAACTTTAGAGGAAATAAATCTAATTACTTGCTAGTATATACACTTGTTTTTTTTATGACGTATCGGCTTATTTTCATAATACGTTATTTCCTGCTAAGGACAAACATTCAAGACTTCTGTTTGACAGCAGTAACTAATTTTTGTGAAAAGGACTTTGTGCAGAAGCCATAGAATATAACCATGTTTTCGACGCACATTCTGAAGGTTTATTATTAACACACCGTCTAGATATAATCAAACAACACGCTGTGACCACACACCTTGTTAGCCTAACGATGTCGCTTTCATTCTTCTTGTACTTTTTCTTCGAATTAATGAGCTCTAGCTTACAGCGCGTTACATCTTATGATAAAGTCTTACCGCCCGACTTAATTACAAATACCCTCGTAGAGCTACACTGCGGTTAATTTAAACCATAAGTAGTTGTTTATGAGTTGTGTCCGATGTTGCATTATTCTTTACTATTTCTGGCATTTCAACTCATAGCAAAAATGTGACTCTGAATATGAGCGTGTAATATATATGAGAATCCATAATTATCTTTCCTTGTTTGCATCTATTTTTTTCCGTAAGTCAAACAATCAGATAAATAATTAGAATATTAAGCCATTAGTATTTGATAATTAAGATAGCATGTTTCGCGGCATCGCTAGATGCGACATTTTTTGTTCGGAATATACGAATGAAATATTATATCCTAGATATAAGTGGGAGAGAGGTATCATATCCCATCTAATGTCACTTTTTTCCATTAACTCCTATAGAGTATTTAATGCCTTTACCTGGTATAAAGGGCAAGACTGGTCGCTTCAAGGAGTGCACTACAGCACAGAAAGATAAAGATGATTCATTGCGCGTTGTAACAAAGTTCCTGGTTGAACTCACCCCAATTTAAAGCACTAATTATTAAAATTATTATTATTACGAATATTTGTCACCATTTTTACATACTGGCTTTGTGTTCTTCACAAGAATAGTTAACTTTATCTTAGACAATTGTTTTTTTTTTCTAAGAAGCAGAATTATTATAAGTATCTTCTATCCAAGTACCTTAAATTTTTCGTCCCTAAAACTACATACATACATATATATATGTATGTATCTTCAACGCTTAAACAGTTGCTACGTAGCCTCGGTATCAAAACATCCGAATATTAAAGACGTGTCCCCCAGTAGCACAGCGAACTTACAACGCTAGAAACCGGGTTTCGATACCCGTGGTGGGCAGAGCACAGATAGCCCACTGTGTAGCTTTGTGCGTAACTTCAAACAAACAAACAAACAATTAAAGACTTGTGTATCTGTTGTTTGACTCATTGACAATCACAATCGAGATGAAACATTGAAAGGGACAGCTCTGGCTTTCCCAGCTACCGAGCCAGGTTCAAACCCGCGCGATATCACAAAATATTCTTCCCACTTTATGCTCGGAGTCTCTTACGCTGATTAGTGGGTGGTATGGCGTACTATTGGCTGTTTTCCTTCCGTCTGGTCAGTAGCTCAAAATTAAAGATGGGGGGGGGGGGCAGATAACCTTAATAGTTTTGCCACAAATACAAATTCTGAAATAATTTGCCATAAATACAAAATATAAATAGTGATCGAATACTACATATTCAGAAATATTTAAAATAAAAATAACCGTAAAAAACAATGAAAACTGTTATTAAACCGAAATTCGGGAATACTATAACTTAATTAAACTATTTTAAATATAAACAAAAGTCATTGGAAACTTACAAGAAATAGTAAACTATTAAAATCGGATTTCCTCTTAAAATGCAATTATAGAGTAAACTCGTAATAACAATTCCATTTTCTAGGACTAATAAGAATATAGACGATTTAGATCATTAAGATTCACTACGTAAAAGAAAATACAAAGTTTTCCAATTTAAAACTTGAAAATGATTGGATAAATACTTTATTTAATTTCTTTAAAATGTTTGTTTTGAATTTCGCGCAAAGCTACACGAGGGCTATCTGCGCTAGCCGTCCCTAATTTAGCAGTGTAAGACTAGAGGGAAGGGAGCTGGTCATCACCACCCACCGCCAACTCTTGGGCTACTCTTTTACCAACGAATAGTGGGACTGACCGTCTCATTATAACGCCCCCACGGCTGAAAAGGTGAGCATATTTGGTGTGACGGGGATTCGAACCCGTGACTCTCAGATTGTGAGTCGAGCGCCCTAACCACCTGGCCTCTTTAAAATGAAAAACAAACTTGGATTTAAACCATTACTATCTCTGATAATAATATTTCAGGAAAATGACACGGGCAGGAATACTCGGAACAAAAATGCTTTAGGAAGTAGTTATTTTATAGACCAGCTCTATAGTTAAGTAAAAATGCATTTCTTAATAACAATCTTTCTGTCAACAGACGGGACCAAAAATGCCCATTGCTAAAAATGTCTTATGAAGAAATTACGTCCACTGACCATTCTAAATTTAGTTAACTCAACAAAGTGTGCACCTAAACACCTTAAAATCAATGTATATGAAATAGAATGACTGCATTTTATGCATACTATAGACCGCGCTCTAAATTTTCAAAACATTTTGTACTAATAAATAAATGTACAATTCATTGCACTAAAATGCGTGAATATTTTGCAAGAAATAGCATTAAAACAATCTCGCGTTGGGTCAGCGGTATGTTTACAAATTTACAGTGCTAAAATCCGGGGTTTGATTCCCCGCGGTGGAGGCTCTTTCAATCCAACTTTGCTGTTAAAAAACAAACAAACATTAAAACAAAGGTCTTTATAAAAACTAGATATATTCAGCTCTTAGTACTTTGTCCAGAAGTGTCTGTGGTTTTGTTATATTTACGTATGAGCGTCTTTAGAAATGCTTGCACCATTATTGTGTAGTGTACCACCCGATTATTAATAAATATACAGGCAGCTCAGACTTATATACATTCATATAGTTGTCACCATGAAATGGTAGATGATTAGCGTCTAATATGAACGTATCAAGTCAATTCGTGAAACTTAGTATATTTTCCATAAAGGGCTTCAAACAATCTGTGACAATACTCAATATGTATTGAAACGTTTTTCATTTAAAATTAGGTTTATACGTGTAAGTTAGTGGGTTTCTGTTTGCTTGAAGTTAAGCACAAAGTAACACAATGGACTATCTGTGCTCTGTCCACCACGGGTATCGAAACCCGGTTTCTAGCGTTGTAAGTCCGCATATATACAACTATTCCACTGGGGGGCAAAATTGAAAAAATTGTTAGTATGTTTGTTTGTTTGAAGTTAAGCACAAAGTAACACAATGGACTATCTGTGCTCTGTCCACCACGGGTATCGAAACCCGGTTTCTAGCGTTGTAAGTCCGCAGACATATCGCTGTGCCACTGGGAGGCAAGTTCGTAGGAACATGAAACAAAAATCACCATAGTCAGAGCTTAAACTAATATTCGTTCTTTATTAAAATATGAAAACCATTGATAAATGATAGTAAATAAGGACTTCAGCACATTTAACCTCCAAAATAACAAACTAAGATAGATCTAGTAATTTGTTATCCTTTATCAAGATGCTTCAGCGAGTCTCTTAAATGACGTATTTATTGGCATTAAAAATGTATATAAAGTATATGGTCTAACGGGCTCCAGAAACGTCTAGAAATTGACTTCAAAATTAGAATCATATATGACTTTTCTTAGCCTGTTTATACATACGCATCTCTAAAAATCATGCACGACGTTTCATCGATTTGCTGTAACGGTTTCTTCCACTTTTTTCTGATTTGAACTGTTCATCATTTAGCAGCTCTTTTTGAAGTGTGCATCTTGTAACTGTCTTATCCGCACTAGGTCAAGCATTCTTCTAAAGTAAGTGTAGAACACAGTAGGACCAGGACACTCACAGCTGGTTGGTATAATTCTAGTTCTGAAGAATTATGGAGAAGAAGAGCTCTTGCTATTATACGTGTTAGGTTCTTCGTCCTCAAGAATCCTCACTTTAGTTTTTGACATTTTTTTCCCCTTCTTATGAACAGTGTAAATCATTGAAAAGTTTTATTTTTATCTATAATACTTAGAGTTTAATTTGAAATTAGCACTGAATCCTGTGTTCTATTCTACTTTCGTCTGGTCATTAGTACGATGTTTAATTTGATACTGTTTGCTCTGCTTCAGATTTTCGCGTAAAATCTGTGCACAAGGGTGGTCTTTGTATAGCTGCCCCCAGTTTTTTATTGATAGATTAGAAGAAGGACAGCTAGTCAGCGGCACCCATCCTCAACCCTCAAATAGTGGGATTTTACTCTCACTCGTACAGTGTAACCACGTCCCCAAAGTGTGGATCGCATTTTTGCGGTAAGGTCGCGATCAGTGAATCTTTGAATTCGCACTTCAGACACGCTAACAACTAGACCACGTTCTAAGCACATGTATGTAATACAAGTTAAAACTGATGTACACCGTATATCCCTACTACTGGGTGGGTTTTACTTCTCAAGTTCTTCTCTGACCCTTACTCCTTGTATATGTATATGTCTTTTACCTGTCACAAATTTTATCCTGAGCTCTGTTGTATTAAAATGTGCTTTAAAATTTTACCCAAGGTTAGGTTAGGTCTTCTACCCTTCATATGTTAAATTAGCATATAACTTTTGTGTAACTATTATAAGCTGTTCATATTTTGTCGTTATTTCTTCATTATAAGCATATTTTTACAGTACTTTTAAAGGTGATTTAACCCTATAATGGACCCAAGATTTAGAATAAAGTGATTATGTTCTGCAAATTTAATTATAGGTTAATTGTTTTGCTAACGTTTTTATAATTCGTGACTTTTCCAATAGAAAGTTTAAAAAGAAAACTCTAAATAATGGTAAAAGAAATAAAAAAAATTATTTATTTCACTAACTTTATAATATTCTAGAAATCTGCTTTTACACTGAACCAATTACTCGTATTATTTGAATTATTTATATAAATTAAATTTATTACATTTACTTAACTTTCTTATCAGTTTCTCCCAAAGTGTTTAATTATTGATGTACTTAAATTGATATTTTCCTGAAACGGGCAAGGCCAAGTGATTTTGAATAATATTTAAATCGTTCTACGTAATCTAGAAACCCTATATAAAGAAAAACAAATTGCTATTTCAAAACACATTTTATTTTATAGCTCTTCTATGAAAATTGCTTTGAAGGACCTGGCTCGAATTTTAAATATATATCGGGAAATATTATTTTTATCGATTTTCCTAATCTTAAAACTCTTTATGACAAAAATATATAGAACATTGTTAGTTCAAAGATGCGGTCTCTCAATTACTTAGGTTTACAAAACTGTAATAAACTGGCTTGTTTTCTCTTTAAGTAGACCTTTTTAGTTATAAGACTTAAGACTCGCGGATATTTTACTAAAAATTTGGCACCCTAAAAAATTATGAAACATATAATCGAAAGCGCATAAAATATAAGCGCAATAGTAATTATTAGTAAACAGTTTAGGTACATTAGTTGAGCTGATTTTAACACAACATAGTAATTATTAGTAAACAGTTTAGGTACATTAGTTGAGCTGATTACAACCCAACATAGTAATTATTAGTAAACAGTTTAGGTACATTAGTTGAGCTGATTTCAACACAACTTTCAGATTTTCAATCGGATACCAGGAAGCATGGAAACAGTAGTAACTGGCAAAGTAGGTGATGAACACAAAAAAAAAAAAACGAAAGAAAGAAAGGAACATGCCATGTTTGTCGTCCTTGTTATCCATTACCCTCATGCACTGTACCTACGATGCATATTGACTACAGCAGAAAGCATAAAAGTAGTCAGTTGTCAAATCAGTAATAATGATTTAAAAAAAAAAGACGTGGCCATATCAGGGCCTAGTTTTTCGCGGGTCTTAAAAATAATGGGCTTCAATGACATTGATTATTTTTTGATTTAACAATAACTATTATATGACACTGGAGAAGCTTGAGAAGCGTGTGAGTGTGTGTTACTTTAATTTCAATTCGCCTGTTTTGGCGCGAACTAGAGGCTTTGTTTTGGAAGCTAGAACATGTGTGTTAGATGGCACACGTGGTATATACTTTTGTTCACACAATTTAACAACATATTGATCTGGGCGGTGGTTAGGTGGTATTTTTATTGTTATTATGGAAATTAGAAGTAAGATTTAAAAACTCTCTTTTTTGTGAATTTTTAACTTAGACGACTTGATATTATTATTATGATGTTCGTATATTGTCCACTGTGGTGAATCGAACCAGGATTTCAGTATTTTAAGTCCGTAAATTTACCGCTGACCCACCGGAGAACTTTCAGAAAAGCTCTATTTTGAAACAGGTGTACATATACATACAGAGGGACGAGTGTTTGGATAAGTTAACAGAAAAACGAGTACATAAGTGTATGAGACATGAAAGAAAAAATAGAAAGATTTAAAATTAGTTTATTGAATAGTTACAAGTTGTTCAAAACAATACTTTAAAACCATAGCTTCTTTGATTGTTTTGTTGCTGTGACAACTATTTGAAAGGCGTAACAACAATATATATAAAAACATTTACTTACCTAAACAAATAGTTACCTAAAAAGTGTTTGGCATCAGACATGCAGTTCTTACAGATAAGCTTAGGATATAAAATTTATGAAATTTTATTAATTCCTAAAAAGTCTGTAGAATATTTTTCACCCATAATGCAACAAAACAAAAATCAAGTAGTGCTCAAATACCATTTTGCGCAATCACCACGAACATGAAATAGGAAAAGAAAGGGTATGCCATTAACAATTAAACTCAAACCTTCAGTACAACGTTTTTCTTGCTAATAAATCATTCTGCCAGACGACAAATAAGTGAGACACAGCCGATATATTTTTAAAATATGAGTTTTTGATCTTATAAAACATATCTCGTATATAGCATATATGTTTGACAGATTTAGCTAAAATATAAACTATGTTCAAGCGTTTTGGGTGCGCTTGATCTTCTTAAGTCACTTTACGGTTATTGGAACGCCTGGAATGTATTAACCACAGGAATACAGAGAAACACAAAGGAAAATACGTTTTCCCAACAGATTTTTTTCCTTTACTATATAACGCATATAATTTAAATAGTAGAATAATAACGTCTGAAATAGATGTTGCTGTTAAAGAGGAAATATCACTTGGTAACTTACTTTGACAGTTTGACGATCACACTGGATATGTTGGAATCGACAAATTGTCAGCTAAGTAAGAAACAAAAATGGCTTCTCTGAGTATTCCAAAGAACAATTTTTTTGCGAGATGGATGCATGTCAAGAACGCGTGGAGTATTAAGTAGATAAACTTTTTAAAGAAAGTGACACAATAGGATCCTAGTGCGAATGTGGATATTGAGAGGAATTGGTAACTATGAAATATAGACCCCCTACAAAATTGAAGAAACTTAAGAGTGGTTCTCCTGAATGATTATAATCCCTTAAACTGTGACCAAAGTGTGTGTGTGCTTCTCGAAGTCTATAATGACTCTATTCATCCGTGTGTTTGAGAAACAGCACCGATTGTGTTTCAAGTACAAGAGATTATAGATAATGAAGGTAACCATAGAGAATTTACTCCAACACAGAATCTATAGAAACTTTATTGTGAGAGCAGCTTTTGACACATAACATCTTTCAATATTCAGACTTAATACCGACAGAAAGGCATCATTGAAGGAAGGACTACGCTTTCTGTTAATAGTAAAACTAGAGACGTGCAGAAAACAGACCAGTGGTATCACTTGACGAAATACAATACTTTATAATTAAGTGGCATAGTGCGATTTACTAGCACGGATAGAACGCGTAGAATCAAAAGTTAGTTATGCTTGATAACTATAAGCTGAATAGAACAAGTTACGAAGAACCGTGTTCTCTGTTAACTGAAAGGAAAGGAAGATTTATTGGTACTGATTGTGATATTGGTCAGAGACGTTACATCGGACTTCTAAAGTAAAACTTATTGTATATTATATATACTGAGAAACAAGTGTTTATCTTCTCTCATTTAGGGAACTCTGTTTATAGAAGAATAAAAATCATAAAGAGACCCAAAACTCGAGTGCTTTCGAATAGTTCTCTATTCTAGTTTTGGGTCTCGTATGAAAACCATTACAACTTTTGTATGTGATACTGTGTGCTAACTTCTTAATCAGAATCATAAAGAGAGTTATTTCCTCTTGAAAAATAAAAACAAAATTAATCAAAAGAATAATTAATATACAAAATACTAAAAACAGGATATAAAAGAAGATTTAAAATTCGTCAGCATTTCCTTGTGGAAATTGAAAAACAATAGGTTTTTTTTAGCCTGAAGGAACTTTTTTGCTTCCACTCAAGCAGCAGTATTTTTTGTGTGAACAGTTATCATAAGCAAAATATTTCATAACTTTTGGATCCCTCACAGGATTAGCAGTAACCTTACAGACTTGCAACGCTAAAATCCTGGGTTCGATTCCCCATGGTGGACGGAATGCGGATAGCCTATTGTGTAGCTTAGCACTATAACAAACAAACATAATTTTCTGAAACCATTTGGTTAGAGAAGGCATAATATACCAAGTTGAAATAGAAGTGGATATAATTTTATAATCATCAAAAGTTATCCCTAATATTGGTACTCTTCTTGGTATCTCAAGAACAAATGTAACAAAATAGAGTTAAATACATAGTAAGGCTTTTGTAGATTGACAATTTTTTCATCATATGATCTTGATATTGAAGAAGTTAGATCAAAATTGGTGTTACATAGATATAAACACTCTTGTTTCTAATTACAAACGGATAAAATCGTCCAGACACTTGCTCCAAATGTACTTATAAAATAAGTTTCATTTCTCAGCATGAACACCACGATATTGCAAATAAGTCAGGCATAAGCCACATCAAAATATATATTTTTAAAAATTTGTCAATTTTACCATGCCAAAAATAAATATGCTAAATCAGTTAATAACTCTGGATAATATCTTAAACAACCAGAGATATAAATCAATCGTTATATAATATAATAAATAAAATCAGCAAGAAAAACGGAAAAAAGAAACAGTTGCGTTTTCCAGAATGAACGAATATCCACAAGAAATTGTTGTAATAAGCATTTCATAAGACCACTTTACCTTCCAGATACTTGTGTTTATAATGCACACGGTACAAACAGCGCATTATCACACGATTCCATTCTGATGCCATTTCCATTCGTCTCACGCAAAACATGACTTATTATAGTCAAGTCTATTGCTCTAAGAATATTGGATTTCTACACGTCTTGATTTACAATCATCTCGCTTTTAACTTCAGAAACTTTGTCTCTTGATTTTTTTTTTTTTTCGTTTGACGGGAAACGACAAGAAGATTATTGACCAAAAGATGAAAATATGAGGAACACGTGACCATATTTAACATAAGCGAGGAAAAGAATGTGTCACGAATATAATGTGTGATGTAAATTTCTGAATTTGCAAAATAATTGTATAAAATATTCCATATTAGGCTGTTTGTATGTCAAATCCAATTGTGCTAGATCTGAACGCTGGGCAATAGTAAATAGTTTTCAGAAATTGTAGGGATTTGCAGTCCCTTTCCGTAACTCAAATAATTTATCGTAAGCTTAAATTAAATTTGGCTTAGTATTTGCCCTGTGTAGTCGAGTTATTTCTTTTAGAGTGGTCATTAGTCAAAACGTCAAATATTACTTAAACTACAATAGAATCAGACTTCTAATATGACTAATTGATTTTCATATAAATAAATAATATTAGGGTTTTGGTAAATTACTACTCAACAATTAACAAAAAAAATTATTTTATAACACTTTCTAAAGAAACATTAATTTAGACGAAAACCTAACCAATTCGCGTACTTCTAGAATTAGTAACCTTAAAATACACCTGCCCTCAACATCTTGAAATTATAGCTTTAGAATAAAACTAGAAAAGGAATCTATTTGTTAATTTTTCGCTCGTCAGATGGCAAAAAAAAAAGTTTGCAGTAGCTTAAACTATTATGACAAAAATTATGGTTTTCAGTGATTAAATTTCAATAGTTGAGAAGTGTACAATAACTTATACGAATAAAAGACTTGTGATTTACGTAAAACGCCATGTTGAATATATCAGCGTACAAGTAATTGTTGAAATAATTTTACGTAATTTGGGTAAACACCATGTTAGATTAATAAGTATAAAATTTATGTTTGAAAGTATTTTATGTATAATTTCTTGTCAGGCACATTGTGCTGCTATATTAAAAGCAGAAAAAGCATCGTTTTTTTTAAATATTGTATGGATATTTTTGTGAAACATTGTATCGGATTGGGAATTGTATGAATAAATTATTATGTATGCCATGTTGGATTGAAATTTGTAAATAATTTTGTAAGAATTACATATATTGTTGTGAAACACAATGTTGGATTGAAAAACATAAACATATTTTTGAAGGTTTCTTTATATATTCACATGAATCATTTTAATGCATTAGGAACTATACAGGTGATTTTAGAAGGCTTATGTATATGTGTGGGAAACATCACTATTAAATATGACTTATGCATATTTATGTGAAACACGATGATAAAGTGTAATATATGTATATATATATATATATTCCTGTGTAAAACGGGGATCTGTTTCTTACACCCTTGGAGATCCCATAAGAAACCATTTTTTAGCATCAGTTTAAAATCCATGAAAAAGTAAAACAGTGTGATATTAAAACAAACAGTATATTTCAGAATACTGTGTATAAAATATATCAGTATAATTAGCGGGTGTTTACTGTATCTTAAGGTAACATATTTTTATTGCATTTCAATCCCAGTAAAAAGAAAGGATTTCTTTAGATTAAGAAAGGTGTAACAAATTCTCATTGAGCCATTGATATAATGAGATCATACTCAAAAAATATTGTTATACATTTAGCCCTAAGGTATAGAAAGATCAGGCTTATTACAAATTTCGAGTTACATTTCATTATCCAAGAAATTTACCCACTTATTATACTGGGGTTTAACTTCAAATCAATTTAATTTCTTCATAGTAGTCAAGGCTTTGTATGGATGGAAGTATAGATAGATACATATTATATATATATATAAAGTGATTGAGCCTATGAACCTACTGAGTACAGAATATGCAATAAATGTTTAAAAGTACGTATTTAATCCCTTTCCTCCTTCGTTTCCTTTGAACATATAAAACCAGTAGGCGGATAGTAGGAGTTCGTAGAATCATTTAAAACACAAGTGCCGGTTATGAAGGACCTAACTTGTTTTTGTTCTTTTTTAAATTAAATATGTCTGGTCTTTAACTATATATCGTTTGTTTGTTTTGAATTTCGCGCAAAGCTACTCGAGAGCTACCTGCGCTAACCGTCCTTAACTTAACAGTGATAAATTAGATTAAAAGCATCTAGTCAACACCACCCACCGCCAACTCTTGGGCTACTCTTTTACCAACAAATAGTTGGATTGACCGTCACATTATAACGCCCCTCGACTGAAAGAGCGAACATATTTGGTGACGGGGATCCGAACACGCAACCAGCAGATTGCGAGTCGAGCGCCCTAACCACTGATAAAAGTACGTCACGTAAGTATAAAATTTTTAATCAAACTGTTTTGACGTATTTACATTCGCTTGAAGATACAGTAAGATTGGCACTTACGTATAAACTCGCATAGACATAACGTCGATCAAGTCCTCATCAGATTTTCGCGACTTTCCCAAAAATATAAGATTTAAAACTGTTGAAGTAAATTGAATATGAAATATTCTTAATCTTTACCTTTATTAAATCTGTAAACTGTAATTATAAGCTATAATGTTCACATGGGTAACTCCGACTCTAGATTATTTTGATAGATTGCTAAGCAAAACATAAGATCATGTAGTTTTACATCGAAATCGCATGATCCTTTGGGCGAACCGTTTAGCCTAAAACATGTGTTTTACTTTCATGGCCCAAGCTAAGTTATTTTGAGTTGATCATTTAGGATTTTTTTCCTCAAATTTCACAGCCCAATACTATATTGTTTTGGAGAATCATTCCAAATAATAATTTTTTCTCGGTTCTATATTCCAACAGTAGTTAATAATTTCTGGTGGGCGGTTCGTTTAACATAAGACATGCTTCTGAGATCTACAATCCAAGAGTAAGTCATGTGATGAATTCATCATTATACAGGTTTTTAGCTTTACAATCTAATTGTGAATTGTTGTGATCCTAGAATTACCAATATGGTCCAGAGGGATCTGACTCTATTAACTACAGGTCCCTTAGTAACATACCAGTCCCATAAAAAATATATAAAAATATCGTCACTATTCCCATTAATTCCTGCTATGATCTCCTATGTATTGTACGTATAAAATCAGTGATTTCAATCAATGTATTTTTATCAGTGCTTTACACTGAACATTGCAACAGGTAGAAACTTAACATTACTGAATATGATGCAATATTTAAACTCCATCTTTAGTGAAAGACAATATCAGAGCTAAGGAACCGGCATTTGAATATTGGGTATGTTTTTGTTCTAAACCCTAAAATTACTTTACTTTGAAGAACGGTTTGGCAATAATTCAAATATTCTAGCTTTTAACATTAAATCAGTCTTGAATATTGTTTAAATACTAGCCGAATCCTGGCTAACTGTTCTAAAAAACGTGTGCTGTCGTAATGTCGTTAATGAAATATTTTCTTTATTTCGTCTGGAGAACGTCTGGGCTGACATAATATCAATGTAATGAATAGTAATTCATGATAGCAAAGTAATTTTAAATATGCATGCGATCCTCCAGTCCATCGACACATAATAGTAGTAAATAAAATTATATTATTATTACAAGTTTTGATGCGATAAATTTTGGTAAATAAGCGTGAACAATAGTAACGTTGATTTTGACACAGCTGTTGGATAAAATTCAAAAATGAAATCTGAGCTTAGCAATGACATTTTGAGCAAGGTTTTCATATAGATTGCTGGTAAATGCAAAATAATACACTTTAATAATGCGTGGGCTTATACAATAATACACTTTAATAATGCGTGGGCTTATACAATAATACACTTTGATAATGCGTGGGCCTATACAATAATACACTTTAATAATACATGGGCCTACACAATAATACACTTTAATAATACATGGGCCTATACAATGATACACTTTAATAATACATAGACCTATGCAATAATACTCTTTAATAATACATGGGCCTATACAATAATAAACTTTAATAATGAGTGGGCCTATACAATAGTAGACTTTAATAATACATAGGCCTACACAATAATACACTTTAATAATACATGGGCCTATACAATAATACACTCTAATAATACATGGACCTATGCAATAATACTCTTTAATAATACATGGGCCTATACAATAATAAACTTTAATAATGCGTGGGCTTATACAATAATACACTTTGATAATGCGTGGGCCTATACAATAATACACTTTAATAATGCGTGGGCCTGTACAATAATACACTTTAATAATACGTGGGCCTATACAATAAAATAAGGTAAAGCCACATAAGCACATGAATATTATCTGTACGGTTTGTATTCATGATCTAAAGTAATGAGAAGGAGATGAGCGCCTAGGCCTTGAATTTCCTTCTTTCATGCAGCACCGGTGTATTTTTGTTATAGAGCATCAGTCTGTAACATAATGAATACAGCAGAATCCTTTTTTGCAATACATTGAGATCAGTCTGGTATCCTTCCTTCTCCCAAGGTGCATCAGCCTCGCGCGGATGATGATTACCTAGGACCAGTTTAAACAACCTAAATGTATGGAAGTCCATGAGAAATGTCTGCGAATTGGTTGGCATGAATTCCTGTTCGTACTTGCATCTTGAGGAGGAAATGACATGTCGACTTGGACGAGTGGCTGGAATGGATGGAACCATACCTTACTGGCATCCAGTCCACATAAAGATGGTATTTCTTCAGTAAAAAGATGTTATTTCCTCGCAAAATAGTGACGTCAGCACGTTAGCCTGACAGTATGCAACATTCACCTTTGCACTTTTCTCAACTCTCCAGTTGTTTAACTATTACATAACCATCAATATCTGTAAGTTCCTTGAAAAAGTTCGCAAAATGCTCTGTATCATTTTTGGAGCGTTGTATCACTAGCTGGACGATAATCAAATGCCTGGACATTTGCAGACAACGAAGAAGACATGCTTTGCCCAATGTGACATCCCTTCCACTTTTCTCGTGCCAGATACCCAACTTCTGACCGTTCAAACGCGGCTCTTGTGTCGCTTTTGTAGACCTAAGTGTGTGTGAATTATTTTATTTACATTTTAAGGTAGGTTCCTAATTTAGATCCAATGGATCGCTATGTTCTTGGGTTACTTCCGATGACAACTTGTATAAATCTTTTTATTAGATTCAGCAAATTATAGTCGATCACGAAGTGCCCTATTTTTTTCGTATTATTGGAATCACGCTTTTTTATCATTTCGCTTCAACACTACAGATGTCGCTGTCTTTGAATTTGTTTGTTTGTTTTTGAATTTCGTGCAAAGCTACACGAGGGCGGTATCTGCGGCTAACCGTACCCGTAACTTTAACTAGTGTAAACGTAAGAGGGAAGGGGACGAGACTAGTCATCAC
>NW_013665773.1:650429-657041 GCF_000517525.1 Limulus polyphemus
GAATTTGTTTGTTTGTTTTTGAATTTCGTGCAAAGCTACACGAGGGCTATCTGCGCTAACCGTCCCTAATTTACAGTGTAAAACTAGAGGGAAGGCAGCTAGTCATCACCATTCACCGCCAACTCTTGGGCTACTCTTTTACCAACGAATAGTGGGATTGACCTTCACATTATAGCGTCCCCACGGCTGAAAGGGCGAGCATGTTTGGTGGGGCGGGGATTCGAACTCGCGACCCACAGATTGCGAGTCGAGTGCCCTAACCACCTGGCCATGCCGGGCCTTTTGAAATGTTAAAAATACTTCGCACCATAAATTCCTGTAATCTAACCCTTCAAAGAGGGTTTATTTTACGTACCTTCTGCACTTGTAAGTTACTACATTTCAATGGAAATGTAACAAGGAAATCAAGGTTTTTAACTGTGTAGAACCGGGCCACGAGGATAGTGAGAGGCAAGATGATTGGACGGCCCTTTGTGTGATTCCACTAGTTTCAGCCACAAATGTATTTCCCATATATAACAGTCCTTCTGTGTTATTTCTCTTAACTATAAATGTTCAAAGAAATAATTACTAATGTTGAATAATACATACTTTTTGACTATTCTTGGGAAGTGCATTTATAGTAAATTCTAGAAGAGAAAATAAACTACGAAACATACTAACTCTTACCGCACGTTCATATGTCCTATATTAGGGGTGGAAGAAGAACGTGGAAGAAGCGTGTTAAAATGTTTAAAAGTTTTTTATAAAATATTTTGTTTGTTTGTTTTATGTCAGTCGGCTCATTGAAGACAAATTGCCAACTTGCGTGACCCACCACACTTCTCAAATACACTGTAAGACTATAATGTACGGACTTTTAATTTAAACCTCATACTGATTATGGTTAACGGTGAAATGCCCGGAAGCTTCAGAGGCGATCATCCACTTCCGCAACGGATAACGGATAGATTTTAGTGATATATATATATATAATAGTTCACATAAAGACCGAAGCCAAACTCCGTCTCTTTTTGAAGAATAGTATACACAGAAAGGTGCATTGAAGAAATTGAGAATATTTTTAAATAAGTTACTTCCTTTAATCTAGGAAAATCTGAGTATAAATAACATTACAATGTACAGTTAACGCATCATCGATTAAAGAGTTTTTGTTTTTTTTACTTTGTTGACTGTTTAAAATCATTTTTCACGAGTAAATATAAAAATACAAAAATTCGAAAACTAAATTAGATCGAAAATCCCCTTCTCTTTGTAAAACAAAAACAAAACACTTAAAAACAAATTATTAAAGACAATGAAAAAAGAAAAAAAATTACTCAAACAAATCTGGTATGACAAGACACCCCATTTGATCTATTAATTATCATAAATTATTTTACACTTATCACTAAAGAATTTAGTTGTTGTTGTTTTTGTTTGTTACTGAACGCAAAGCTGCACAAAGGGCTACCTGTGTTCTGCCCACAACGGGTATCGAAACCCGGTTTCTAGCAGTATAAAAAATAATTTTCTTTTATCGCTAAAGAAGTTGCACTTACCGCTAAAGAATTTGAACTTATCTATAAAGACTTTGCACTTATTCACTCTGTGTTAAGGTGTGTGTTTAAAGATATGTCCTGTAACAGTACCGCGAGTGGTGTGAATGTTGAAAAGTAAGACTTGAAGATAATCATGAACATTCTCGTCATGTAAAAAAAAAAACTAGCGGACATAGATAGATATTTGCTGAGTTGCCTATCCCCGCGGTTTGCTGACGAGAAAATGGTATATATTACCAAATGGAGAACAAATGCTGACGAGAAAATGGTATACATTACCAAATGGAGAACAAATGCTGACGAGAAAATGGTATACATTACCAGATGGAGAACAAATGCTGACGAGAAAATGGTATACATTACCAGATGGAGAACAAATGCTGACGAGAAAATGGTATACATTACCAGATGGAGAACAAATGCTGACGAGAAAATGGTATACATTACCAGATGGAGAACAAATGCTTCAATTCAATGCTATTACTTTTTTTTAATTTTAATTTTTTTAAATTCACACAGTTTTTTTATCATTGCCTGATTTTATTTAATTGTACATTTATCGACACATTTTTCTATGAAAACTTGGGTACAATTAGCGCAATACCTTTTCTATACACTTTTAACTTTTCCAAACGTTTCGTACTTTGTGCCAATTAAAAATAAAATAATTTAAACTACTATTTTCGGAGTTAGATTATAATTTTCATTCTCCATTGTAATTCAAATGAACTGCGTCTACCTATATTACTGTGCTGTACAAGTTTAACTAGATAGATGCATGCGATATGAGATGTAGTTACATTTTAGGGGCCCTCCAGTGGCACAGCGGTATGTCTGCGGACTTACAACGCTAGAAACCGGATTTCGATACCCGTGGTGGCCAGAGCACAGATAGCCCATTGTGTATCTTTGTGCTTAACTTCAAAACAAACAAATATTTTAGGGATATATTATTTTTCTACCAATGACGGATCACTGTAGCAGTAAATAACGTCTGTTATTATATTTTACATAATTTAAAGTTTGATACGACAGAGAAGATTGTTTGGTTTGGTTTGAATTTCGTGCAAAGCTACACGAGGACTATCCCTAATTTAGCAGTAAAAGGCTAGAGGGCCAACTCTTGGGCTACTCTTTTACCAACGAATAGTGGGATTGACCGTCACTTTATAACGCTCCCACAGCTTGCGAGTCGAGCGCCCTAATCACCGGACCATATAAAGATAAATTCATTGACTTTAGTTACAATGAAGCTTGATATATTTTAATCGTGATTACTATGCTACAAGATGTAAATATATGTTTCAGTAACTAATAAAGTTAAATTAACGTATATAAGCTAGGGCTGTCTATCGTTTAGCCTGTATAGTCATTTATATTTTGCATTGTCTTTTTGGTGGTTAGGACGTTCGACTCTCAATCTGAGGGTCGCAGATTCCAATCCCGTCGTCAAACATTCTCGCTTTTTCAGCGATGGAGACGTTATAATGTAACAGTCAAAGAGTATCCCAAGAGTTGGCGGTTGGTGTTGACTAGCTGCATTCCCTGTTGTTTTTCACTTCTGAATTAGAAACGGCTATCTTAGATAGTCCTTGAGTAGGTTTGTGTGAAATTCAGCAAACAAACAAGTCGTTGTCTTTTCAATTTTTAATTCAGAGCTCGAGTAAAAATGCAATCCGCTTTTAACTTTTTATCAATTCGTAATAAATTATAAATCATTTAACTGGTATATCTTTTTAATCCAAAATACTCGCATATATATATATACAAGGATAATAATTTGAAAACCCCAAACTGCAGTACCATGATATAGGTTATGCTACGCGAAATTCTGGGAATAGTTCGTCGTTTGTAGTAGCCTGCTATTATAATGCAACGATGTGTTTTGTTGTTGTTGTTTTTTTGCCATTTTTATATGTAGCCGCTTTCCCATTTTCTTTCACCAAAAACTCAAATGTCGCCAGTAAAGTGAGCGAGTTTACTGCTATTATTTTATAAAAGTTTTTAAAGACGAAGGAAATCCAGTCATTGTCCTTGCTTGAATAACACAGCTACCCCTTCACTTTGGTGTGTCCTTAAAGGTTTCGCAATTAAAAGTGAAAAACTGCACGACATTCAAACCAATCGTGTTCACATCTTCACCACTTTCATGCAATAACGACTCAATCACACAGCACTGTGATTCCTAACAGAGCCTTATCAGCTAAAAACCTCGCGTTAAAATCATTGGCTGACAGCCAGTTGAGAGACTTCCGTTACCCACTCGCGTGATCTTTCTCCGAGTGCCTCCCCTGAGTAACCCATCAACTTTATATTTTCCTGGACTCAATGGAGTATCTTTGTTCAAGTTTCATTACATTGGAACCATCGTTTACGAACTATTAAGTGATACGAGTTTAGAGATCTTTGCATGAAGTTTATGACACTTGCAACGCACGTTTTCTTGCGTGACAAGTTAAGAAGAAGTTTTAAACGATATTTTGACATTACAGAAGCTGTTAAGCGCCTCTACCTCCTTTTAATGCCCTGGGAAAATGTGTGCTTAATTATGAAACCTTTACCATAAATCACAGAGTTTGATACAAACCCTATGACGTGCTGGGCTTTAAACGGAGAACATTTATTCTCCTCCTGTTATTTCACATGTGAATTAATCCCATCTTTCTCACCTCCTGACCTTCCACGTTCATAACGTGAATTAATCCCATCTTTGTAATCTCCTGCCCTTTCACGTAAATAACGTGAATTAATCCCATCTTTGTCATTTTCTGCCCTTCCACGTTAATAACGTGAATTAATCCCATCTTTGTAATCTCCTGCCCTTCCACTTAAATAACGTTAATTAATCTCATCTTTGTCATCTTCTGCACTTCCACGTAAATAGCGTCAATTAATATCACCTTTGTCATCGCCTGCCCTTCAACGTTAATAACGTGAATTAATCCCATCTTTGTAATCTCCTGCCCTTCCACGTAAATAGCGTTAATTAATCCCATCTTTGTAATCTCCTGCCCTTCCACGTAAATAGCGTTAATTAATCTCATCTTTGTCATCTTCTGCCCTGCCACGTTCATAACGTGAATTAATCCCATCCTTGTAATCTCCTGCCCTTCCACGTAAATAGCGTCAATTAATTCCATCTTTGTAATATCCTGCCTTTCCACGTAAATAGCATTAATTAATCTCATCTTTGTAATATCCTGCCTTTCCACGTAAATAGCGTTAATTAATCTCATCTTTGTCATATCCTGCCCTTCCACGTTAATAACGTGAATTAATCCCATCTTTGTCATCTCCTGCCCTTCCACGTAAATAAGGTGAATTAATCCCATCTTTTTCACCTCCCCTTCCACGTAGATCTTTTCTTTGCTGCACTCCCAACAGTGGCGGTTCATTTTACTATGTTTTTCTACACCTTCTGTATCTCATCTTTTTTTATTTTATGTAATTTTATTACTAGTGTTCTGATGTATCTCTTCTTTTTAATGTATTATTTCTCATTCTCAATAATATTTTTATGGCAGCAGCCAAATAAGGCTCTTTTAAAAGTGAGACAAGCTTCAAAAGTTAAAATAGTTTTTGGACTAGAAACAACTTAAACTATAGCCAAGTAAAAATATAAAATGGTTATGTTATATTTTATATTCTCGAGTTTATCTTTTTAATAGCCTCTAGCTAGTCCGAGTTTATGGTTTTTCCTGAAACTCTCCTGAAAAATTTGCATAAAATATCTTAACGTTCAGCAAATATCACGCACTCTTTAGGCTTAGCATTTGTCATTCCTCGCCATTGTTAAGTCAGTGAGCTCGCAATTTATGGAGTTTTATTTAAACAAAATAAAGCTGCATTTGATTATGAAGTCTGAACATTATATCAGTAATAAAAATAATGGTAGAGAGGACACTTTACACAATGGCCAGAAAGGGAAGTGTTCTGCTCAAGGACCAAACATTACCCTCAACGAGCTCAGAGCTCAGGTGTTTTTCTAACTCAACATATCGTAACAGAAATCAATACGTCGAACGTAATTCAAAATATGCTCACTTGTTTTTTTTTGTTTTTTTTTGCTAAATGCTTCCAGAAAAACAAAACAAATTACAATCGCTTAAATACAATAGAGTGCAGCTTATCATGAGTGTCAAAACCACTACGTTGTTGAAAGGTTTTGCTGCCGAGCAATATTGCATATATATCTGAAGTATGTTTATTAACTGAATATAACAGAAAACAATGCTATTACTCAGCAGCCTGGTGGCTATATGAAATATGATATGAAATATTTGATTTTATCAAACTTTCTGCAGTTATTTAAACTTCGTAGCAGCTTCGAGTTTTATAAGATGAATTCATGAACAACTCTACAAAAATGTTTTCTCTGCTTAAGTTGCTTGAATTGAAGAGCGATCACAGAGAAAAAGAGCCTAAATTGTCTGTACAATTATCCTATTGTTTCAAATTTATCTACATACAAGCTGATGTACTCGTACTTTGTCCCAGTTATAAATTTACAAAAAATGTGGGGGTGGAGGCTGTATTAAATCAAACAAGAATCCTAAATTTCAAACAATTTATTTATAATACAACATATTATTACAGTATTCATTGTTTTGTATGAGCTTTTAGAAAGGAAAGTTTGTTTGTTTTGAATTTCGCGCAAAGCTACACGAGAGCTATCTGCGCTAGCCGTCCCTAATTTAGCAGTGTAAGACCAGAGGGAAGGCAGTTAGTCATCACCACCCACCGAACAGTTGGATTGACCGTCACATTATAACGCCCCCACGGCTGAAAGGGCGAGCATGTTTGGTGGGATTTGAACCCGCGACCCTCAGATTGCGAATCGAGCGCCCTAACCACCTGGCCATGCTGGGCCTAAACATTTATAACTCAATATCTACACTGAGTGGTCACAAGTAAATAAACACCTAATTTTTCGTCATTTAACTGATTTATGCTCACTAATTTGTGTTCACAGAGCACTATATAAATGTAAATGGTCCGCACACTAATTATCTCTCGAATTGTCAGATTTTGTTAGAGGAAGGATAGTTGGTCAAGCAGATGGTGGAATAAG
>NW_013665773.1:657950-663473 GCF_000517525.1 Limulus polyphemus
TCTCCTCCAAGATTTGAAGCAAGAGTGGGCGAAAATCCCACAATATAAAATTGACGAGATGGTTCTCACGATGCCCCAAAGTATCAACGAACTACACGAAGCGAAAGGAAGATCTACTAGATATTAATTAAATTATAAATATATCAATTCGTGTGAATATGACTGAAAAATTTCATTATTTATGAAAAGGTGGTATCTATTTACTTGTGACCACGCTGTGTATATGGTACACACTTTGCGATGGCCAGAGTGACTTTGTAAGTAGAAGTAGCAGACAAAGTAGTAGCGGTAGGGGTGCTTTCTGTTACCCGCTTTCGCCACACAGCTTTTCCACAGTGTATCACGTGGTTATTTATTTGACGGTCAATGGCCGCAGAAGTGTATTACGCGCTGAAGTTGAAAGGTCACGTGTCAAAGTAGGACGTGGGTATAACTCAAGTAAAAGCTCTTCGTATCAGCTGTGGCAGTTGGAGTAGAAACTTCAGCTGAATTTATGCATTATTGCAATAATGGAGGCCATTTATTTTCATTACATTCCTCCAGAGAGAGAGTGCTAGTGCACACTCTCATATATACATAAGACGTTTGTGTGCCTCTCCTACATTATATGTATATGGTGTTATGGAAAGTTTAATAAAAAAATTATGTAAGGATTTAGCGCTATCTATGAATGTAGTTAATGTTAATTTACGTCAAAGATAAAAAATGCTCAATAATAGCAATAACGGATGTAGAGGGGGGTCGTGAACTCCCATTAACATGCCCCTTTTTCCATACTATCATCTCACAAAGTTTTGTTGAGATTAGCCCAGCGATCTATGAGTAGTTAGACAACGGACAAACAGATAGACATGCAGATTATATATATATATATATATATATGTGTGTGTGTGTGTATATAGATTGATTGATTGAATGACCTATCTATCAACTTTTTATTACAGTATATCAGATGACAAACTCAATTATAAAATTATGGTTCTTGATAGCAATAACTGATAGTCTAGTCCCCTACCCCTGAATAAGTTATTACGGCTCACCAGAGGAGTCGAACAGCCACCAGGTAAAGTATCTTAGGTTTTGGTAAGAATAAGTGATATTTATTTACACTTAGCCTTCCACCCCCATGAATAAGTTATTACGGCCCACCACAGGAGTCAAACAGCCACCAGGTAATTTATCTCAAGCTTTTCACTAAGAGCAAGAGAACAAGCACATTTATCTTCAGATAATAATAGCCTCCAGGCTAATCAATAGATTTATGAACGTAACAGACTAGTCTAACTATGTGTGTGTTGTATCATATAAACCAACCGTGCTCGCTTCTAACATAAGCAGAATGACAAGAGTTTCTTTTTTTTATCTGCCATGGTTTTGCACAGTTAAAATACAATCGTTAGTGAGTGTAGTGTTATCGTTGCCCTTAGAAACTAGAGCAAGTGATTTACGAGTCAATGAATAGAAATCCGCATTTACACCTTTTGTTGCTGACATAACAAGAGCTGTGATCAGTACTAACGAGAACAACAAAATAAGTGCCTTATTTTGACTGGTACCGTAAAAGAAAAAAAACTTTTATGCTTGGAAACTAAAACAAGTAAGCTGAAAAAAAAAAGATGGATTCGAATCTTCAGGATAGATATTCGTCTCATGCTTGGTAACTTTGCTGAAATTTTTTCTACTATAGTTATTTGGTCCTTTGTGTTCACACTATTAGAATGTTTCACTTTATTTTTTGTTGAATGTAATCTTTAAAAAAAAACTTTATGTAATGATAGATGGGGTGTGACGCTGGTACCTTTATTTAGATGTTATGAGCTGATTATAGAGAATATTTAACACCTTTGATGACAGCTTTGAAACATACTGTACCTTGTACACATTTTCCAGGATAAAATTAGTATCCTCAATGTACCACTGGTGAAAGTTTGTGTCCCTAGAACAAGTAGTGTTTAAGATATACGCATCTGAAATATGGTGTTTTGTTTATAATCTCGCTTTAGCTTATGTTAGTGGTTTATCACTAAACAAATAAACCTTTTCATTAAAATAAATATAATCCACTGTCAGGTAACTCCTATCGTTGCTGAAATAACGTCCATTATTAAATGGTTATTGTTTTAAATAAATTAGAAATGCGATGTTCTAAAAACAATTCCATAATAAAAATGTTAAATCATCGCAACGTGCGTGGCTGCAATATAAACCTTTGTGCATTTGAGAGCAAATTCAGTCACAGATAATTCAAGAAAAGACAACAAAATCTGTTATTTAATTCAATGATTTATTTTAAAAAATGCTTAAGGTACAGTAATTTGTAAATTGATATAAAATTACGTGCTATTATCATAGTATAAGCATCATTGAAATGCATTCATTTTACATTAAGGTAAGTGACTTCCTAACGTCATAGTATATATGTCACTAGAGTGCTAAGAACCAAGCATTCAATTAAAATAATTTAAATTAATTTCCTAGTATCACAGTTTATGTGTCATTAGAATGCATATATCACAGCACCATCTGACATTAATGTAAAGTGACTTCCTAGTATCATACATCACGGGTCAATGAAATGCTCAGATCCCAGTATCCATTTACATTAATGAAAAATGACTTCCTAGTATCATACATCACGGGTCAATGAAATGCTCAGATTCCAGTATCCATTTACATTAATGAAAAATGACTTCCTAGTATCATACATCACGGGTCAATGAAATGCTCAGATCCCAGTATCCATTTACATTAATGTAAAGTGACTTCCTAGTATCATACATCATGGGTCAATGAAATGCTCAGATCCCAGTATCCATTTACATTAATGTAAAGTGACTTCCTAGTATCATACATCATGGTTCAATGAAATGCTCAGATCCCAGTATCCATTTACATTAATGAAAAATGACTTCCTAGTATCATACATCATGGGTCAATGAAATGCTTGGATCAAATCATCCTTTTAAACCAACGTACTTTTCAATTATCACAGCGTGGCATTGAAGTTCTACGAAATGGCCTGCTTTTGATCCGCAGCAAAGAGATGTTATTTTTGACTGTTTTTCTTTTCAACATCCATCCAGAGGTTCTAACCAATACAAAATTCCATCTAGCAGAGTTGATATAATTTTATGTAACTTACGACACAGTAAATTGTTTTCTCAGTAAACGTACGGCAGTGTTTTCTGGCTGACAACATTCGCCCTTTCATATTCTACATAATTTATGGCAACTTTCTTGAATCGTTTCAACTCGGCCGTCTACCCATTTACGTCGGCCTTCTGGTATAATATACTCAAGCGAGAGAAAAGAAGCTTTTCTATTTCTATATTTGTTTGTTTGTTAAAGCAAGAACGTAAATCAGATTTATAGTTGAAAAATTAAAATATAGAGAAGTAGGCCTGGGAACTTTGAAGGAAAGTAGAAACTTTTATCGTGTTCTTGGCACTTTTTGCGCTTACGATAAGTGTGATAACAAAGGGTTGAACCAGCAAAATGAAAACAATACTCGTGTATTCTTAAAAAGTTTCGGAACTTCAGGGAAAGTAAAAAATATCTTAGTGCAGAAGCCCAACTCAATTTTAAATGATTTAAAGCTTCAAGCTTTTCAAGAGGCTTAAAAGTTCTGTGTTACATTTGTTTTTGTTTATTAATAAGTACAAAACTACACAGTTGGCTATCTGTGCCTGTGCCTACTGCAGTTATCGAAACCAGATTTGTGGCATGGTAGACTCTCAGACTTACCGCTGAGCCACCAGGAGGAAGAAAATTATGTCAATAACGCATAAAGTAAATTTATTATGTTAAAAAATATAAACGTATACTATAGATACCTTTATTAAAAGTCCTCTTGTGTCAAAGATTAAATAACTAGCAGAGACTCAAACCATTTGCGGTCAAATTATTATAGTTATTACAACAATCCTTTATTAAATAAAGGATATCTAGAACAATACAAAAGAATTCTAACAGTAGACACCGAAATCTATAAGTCTACTTGTCTTAGACCTAACATTAGTTAAGCCTTTGTTATGTACGGCCTATATTCGATGAAGAGATAAATTAACACTGCAACTTGTGTACGTCTTTTGCTTTAGTTTAATTAGAGCTAAGCTTTATCGTGATTAATACTATCAATAAATAATATTCTACGACCCAACCTTAGACCTTTTTTAAAAACCTTGATAAGCTTTCAATATGTTGCTGTACAAACTGTCTACTAAAGTATATGTACGTCTGCATTTTGTTTACATCCTTTTAAATGAAGTACGCGCGCATGCCCATTTAGATAGAAAGATGTGAGCGTATTTTCAGGACAGGCAAAACTGAGTATTATTAGAGTATAATTGTCAATTTAAAGAGGATACAACTATTAATTAGATTTTCAATGGCAAAAACTAGTTCGTAAATATATATATAATACCCTGTCAGAAGTATCTGGAAATCCATTTAGCATACGATATGTCCCCACCCATCATGTTCTTTCTGCGAGGAAATTCCATAACCACAAATACATAGACACGTCAGATGGGTAGATTAGCTGCGTCGAAGTGTTTATAAGGTGTCACTAGGCCGTGAATTACGTAGATTGGTGGGAGGAAATATTATAGTCTAGTGGAAATATGGAAAGCGATATGTGAAAGTATTACAATTCTTGGTTTACACAATCTACTGCGAATGAGACCACTCAATGGTGGTATCAAGAATTTGACAGTATAAAAAGAAATATATTTCAGGTTAACGAATATTGCCAAAACCGAAAATATAACAAACACTCACTTGTTAAGATTGTCAAAAATGTCCCGGAAGTAATTCGTGCAACCAATTTACAGTGACTTTCCGTTGGGAACCATCTGTGAGATTGTAACCTAATTGAAAGCATGCTTAACAGAACAGAAGCAGATATTTTGGCCAAAGGTGGTGCTTCATACAAAAATCACTTGGACACTCCAGGTAAAATACATACCCAAATAAATCTATGTAACAGAAAACGTCACCTATTTGTAGAGAAATTCTAAAGACAGTGAAAACCTAAGTTAGATACCCATCCATTCACTAATGTGTGTAACAGAACACGTCACCAGTATGTAAAGAGTTTCTAAAGACAGTGAAAACCCAAGTTAGATACCTATCCATTCACTAATGTGTGTAACAGAACATGTCACCAGTATGTAAAGAGTTCTAGAGACAGTGAAAACCTAAGTTATATACCCATTCGTTCACTAATGTGTGTAACAGAACACGTCACCAGTATGTAAAGAGTTCTAGAGACAGGTAAACCTGAGTTACAAACCCATCCGTTTACTAATAGATGTGTCTAACAGAACACATCACCTATATGTAAAGAGTTTCTAAAGACATTGAAAACCTAAGTTAGATACCCATCCATTCACTAATGTGTGTAACAGAACACGTCACCTATATGTAAAGAGTTTCTAAAGACAGTGAAAACCTAAGTTAGATACCCATCCATTCACTAATGTGTGTAACAGAACACGTCACCACTATTTAAAGACGTCCTAG
>NW_013665773.1:664029-667450 GCF_000517525.1 Limulus polyphemus
TGTTTTCTTTACAGCTGGTAGAGTTGTTCAGAAATCTGCATATTACCTAATCTGATACGCAAACATATACACTTTCTTTTGAATTTAAAATATGATAAGTATGTATATGCATAATTTCTATCAAGCAAAGAATACTACTTAAAATAAATAACCATATCTCATAAATACATTACACTTGTATAAAGGTTTATACATACATATGTATGAACATTATTATAAAGGGAGATTCAAAAGTCCATTGGCGAGTAAATACATTACACTTGTATAAAGGTTTATACATACATATGTATGAACATTATTATAAAGGGAGATTCAAAAGTCCATTGGCGAGTAAATAATTCAGAAATAGAAATGTATAGGAAGATAATTTTAGTGCTATGGAAAGAGGTAATGTGGGCCTAATCTGTGACAATAACACTGAGGTCGTTCAAGGTTATTTTTAAAGTCATGTTCATCATAAATGTTATCAGAATGCATCAAACAACCAGAATGACAATGGCAAAGTAGTAGATAATGGAAAACGAAACATTTTGAACAAAACAATTACAAAATCGTTTTTCAAAAAACAGCAGTTATAGGCATAAATGTATCTTTTCCCATGGATATGGAGTTATGCGACAGAGGATCGAAATCCGACAATAACAGAGTTTCTCCACAAACCTAGGTCGAAATTTTACAAAAGCAGGTAATTCCACCTTTAAAGATACAAAAACTTGAAAATATTTAAATGATAAAAAACTATATAAGGTAGCATAAAAGCATTGCCCTGAAGCTGCTCCCAAATTCTCTAAATAATGACCCAGTATTCAGATGAAGAACAATCTAGCATGGTCTTACATGTGTGTAAGCGGCTGCGTACTACAGGTTCATTTACATATAGATACGGTATAACACCAGTTAGTATTGAGAATAAAGCCTATCGATAGTTTGCCACCATTTGGTAATGCTGTTAGGATGCTTACTTCATGTATGCATTTAACTATTGCTATTTTGTCATTTTTGATTTAAAAAGTTTCATTTGTTATTGTCTGCACCTATGCGAGGCCTGACATGGCCTGGTGGTGAGGACGCTCGACTCACAATCTGCGGCTCGCGAGTTCAAATCCCCTTCACCAGACATGCTCGCTATTCTAGCTGTCAATCCCACTATTCGTCAGTAAAAGAGTAATCCAAGAGTTGGCGGTGGGTGGTGTTGACTAGCTGCCTTATCTCTAGTCTATCACTGCTAAATTAGGGACGGCTAGCGTAGACTGCCTTCTAGTAGCTTTGTACAAAATTCAAATCAGAACCAAACACCTTTGCGATTGATATTTGTGGAGTTTGATGCATATTAATGAAATTTGGAAAGGATATTACCTTGAAGTTGACCTTGAATGACCCCAACGATATTGCCACAGAGTAGGGCCACAACATCTCATTTCCTACCACTAACACTTATTTTCCTATAACTATCAGTTTCTAAATTACTTGCCTATCAGTGGACTTTTGAGACACACTGTATAACTAAGGTATTCGCAATAAAAAAAGAAAAATAAACTCAACTAGAATTATCAGACAAATGTATGAAATTGTTGTAGCTTTTTGTTTGTAATCAAGCACAAAGCTACACAATGCTCTGCCCCCACGGGTATCGAAACCCGGATTCTAGCGTTGTAAGTCCGCAGGCATACCGCTGTGACACTGGGGGGGGGGGCTGTTTTAGCTGACTCCAAACATGTTTCATCTAGTGTCTTAAATCCTGGATGGATGTTAACAGTTGTAGACAAAGAGCAAAATACATACTGTTTCAAAATATTGTAAAAATAATATATATATTTCACTATGTTTCGAATAGATAAAAATGATAAGAAGCCAAAAATAACTTGATTCATATATAGTATAAAGTTCTGGTGTAACCATGGTGATGTACCAAACGAGGACTTTTTTTTTCACATGCACACTTACAAAAGTTAGTTTGTGATTTCTACTTCAACATTCTTCGCAAATGACGATATTTCATTTTAATTTCGCGCAAAGCTACACCAGGGCTATCTGCGCTAGCCGTCCCTAAGTTAGCAGTGAAAGACTAGAGGGAGGGCAGCTAGTCATCACCACCCACCGCCAATTCTTGGGCTGCTCTTTTACCCACGGATAGTGAAATTTAACGTCACATTATAACGCCCCTACGACTGGAAAGGCAAGTATGTTTGGTGGGACGGGGATTCGAACCCGCGAACTTCAGATTGCGAGTCAAGCGCCCTAAACACTTGGTCATGCCGGGCCTGATGGTTCTTGAATATTTTTACATTACAATTATACTATTGATAGTTAAAAGATAAATTGTGGATTTGTAAACTATTTAGAGAGTGAATTTTGTATCTAAGTTCCAGACCTAAGAAAAGTCACTAGATCTAAATATATAAGCTATAACTTACGGCCAGGACCCCCACTGTTTAGTTTTTTCGCATATGGTTTAAATTATCTTTACATGTAATGCAATTTTCTTCACCACATTAATTGTTTTTATCGTGTTCTTACTTTCTTTTTAATCCCCCCAGTGGCACAGCGGTACGTCTGCTGACTTACAACGCTAGAAACCAAATTTCGATACCTGTGGTGGGCAGAGCACAGGTAGCCCATTGTGTAGTTTTGTGTGTACAACAAAGGAATACTTTTTTTCAACATTGTACTCATGCTAGTATTATGATAAGCTGTGAAAATGTAAGGTATACTTAGAAACAGAAAGACAAATCGATCCTAAACTCTTGAGACGCGTTTGTAACTATATTTTACTAAGCCATTTTTTGAACACCTTTATCCCTGTAGAGAAAATGTATTAGCGAGCATCCAAACTGCAAAGTTAATGCTATAGCGACGTCTCACCACACTGTTCGATCTCTTGCTGGCCATGTTCACCGTATCAGATTTAATAAACTAAACTCCATTAAAAACTATAATATAAATGCATCATTCTTGCTTGTTATTATTCCATAGCTAAACCACTTAGTTACCATTCACAATCTCCAAAGGAGTAATAAATATATATAATACCAGTGTAAATCCCTAAACATATCTTATAATGAGTGGCTGTTACAACTTAAAGTAATTGACGAAGCATTTTTTTTTTCAATCACGAGTACAACAGTTTTTCCTATCAACGTTGAAATGTAAAAAAAAAAAAAAACAATAGGGATATGTAACGTCAAAAGATATCCACTTCTCATAAGTAAGAAATTGATTGTTTTGTATAAATGCAATTTGAAAATATTCAACTAATGTGAAGAGTCAATTTATTGTCTCTGGTAACAAGTTCCTTTTCGGTGAGGAACCCACTTTGAGACTAATAATGGCTGGAGACGGCTTGAATGGGTAATGAAGAAAAACTTTAATATATGTTTAACATAACAGCAAATGTACAACGTTTCGACAAGTACCTGATGAT
>NW_013665773.1:668125-678117 GCF_000517525.1 Limulus polyphemus
ATCATCAGGTACTTGTCGAAACGTTGTACATTTGCTGTTATGTTAAACATATATTAAAGTTTTTCTTCATTACCCATTCAAGCCGTCTCCAGCCATTTGTAACAAGTTCCTTTGTTTGCTCACTTGAACAACATTTTATGCACAAGTGTTAAGCATATTCGCCCCTAAGTTTCTACTGCAAACCAGAGAGAAGGAAACCAGTCGGCAGCACCTGCCACCTGAAGCATTTACTCTTAACAGAATTGCTACATTGCTTGTCACTCCAATAACGCATCTACAACTGAAATTGACTTCGTTTGTTTGTTGTTAAGCACAGAGCTACACAATGGGCTATAAGTCCTTACTTAATCATGCGTATCAAACCTGATTTTTTGCGTCGTCAGCCTGAAAACTTATCGCTAAGCCACTGGGGAGGGGATGAATCGGCTTAATGCTACCTTGACTACAGAAATTATTTTTATCATAATTTCTTCGTCATGAAAATATCAGAAAATACTTATTAGATTGCATTAAATTTTAGAGCCCTTTCTTCCAGCATATCTAGTGACAGCTTAGTAATGGATGCATTTCACTTACTAACATATCATTTACTTGTACAAAAAAAAATATTAATTGAAAAGATATATGACAGTTTGTTTTTTGTTTTGTTTTCAAATTCCTCCTGAATATGATGGCACAAGAACGTTAATGGTGATTAACATGTTCTGATTTGGACATTCCGTTCGTATATAACGTTTCAAAGAGATTAATTTACAATCTGATAATCAGATTTGCAGTTATTCGGTCTTATGTATCTGACAAAATATGCGTGTAAAGCTTAAGAAGGAAAAGCTTCATTAACCACCTAGGTTGATCGATCATGGCCTTTATAGTTTCTCAAATTGTTCTTAAAAAAGCTTCTTAATACTTATTTTCCATTAAGGAGTTGATCGTGACTAATAGTAAATTTTTTCTATCTTTTTTTTTTTTTCATTTCGAACATTGTGAATAAATAATTAGATGTTTTTCTTTAATAATTTTGTTTCTATGACACGTCCTGGTGGCACATCCACTTTTAACTCGCTCCCTCTAGTGGCACAGCGGTATGTCTGCGGACTTAGAACGCTAGAATCCGGGTTTCAATACCCGTGGTAGGCAGAGCACGGATAGCCATTGTGTAGGTTTATGCTTAAGTACAAACAAGGAAACAGAGTTCTCGAATCCTAACTCTGAACTGTGTAAGTATATTAAAAGGAAAACAGAGGTTTTCTAACGGAAAAAACTACAATTTATAAATCAGATCGTAATGTTTAATTACTTTAGATGAAAAATACATAATGTTTAGCATAATTCAAGGGATTTCGATTTCTTGGAAAATGCTGAGCTTATATCGATCTACATGAATAACAAAGCAATTATACTTTATTGTTGAAGTTACTTAGGAAAGTTCAAAAATATGTGATATTTGTGCTAATGTAGTTTTAAAATCGATTCTACATTAACGCATAGCCGAACCAGAATCGTTAAGTTCCGTAAAGTTGACACCACATGCCACCCAGTGGCATAGCGACATGTCTACGGATTTACAACGCTAGAAACGGGGTTTCGATTCCCGTGGTGGACGGAGCTTAGCTAGCCCATGTGTAGCTCTGTGCTTAACTTCAAACAAACAAAACTTGACCACAAACAATTGTCTTGTTGTTTTTAAACTGCTAAGCGTTTAAATGTTACGTTTTTTTTTAACAAATATGCTAAGACCATTATCGAAACTAAGTTATATTTATTTGTCTAAACGGAAAAGTAAGTAAAGTAAGCGAAACTAACGAGTTAAAATTAAGTTATTTACTTACTTTTCTTATATATATATATATATATATATATTAAAGAATTAATACATACATACCGAGGTATACATACATACTCATGCGCACAGACTTACGTATCATAATTACAATTATCTAAAAGTAGGAAAGTACATTTTTTCCCAGGATAAACGTGTTTTGTTTATAATTATATTATGATTATATTTGAAAAGTCAGATTAGCATACTAATAAGCTTTAAGTATCTCATATATATACACACACATATAATATCTTTTACTCTCTGTTTCTTAGGCATCTCACCTTCAATATGCTTCTGAATAGTTGTGCCGAGAATCGGTAGTAGATAACACATGATAAGGTTGAAGCACGGAAATTTTGTCATCTCAACTTTGGAAAGGTTTCTTGACCTGACGAAACTTTTTTCCCCCTGTAGAATTATCCAACTACTTTTTTTTTTATTGTAGAAGTCGGTGATTTCCTTTGCACTCTACCTCTCCGGTCACTTCGATTGCACTAACCAATCTGCTCTCGTTCTGCGTGTCCTCCTGTTTATAGAAGAAGCTTTATGAAAAGTCGTAGATACGCTAGCGTCAGTCTCCTGAGGCGTTGAGGCTGCACCAGGTCCAGCCGCACGAATGTAGGCTTCACGGCTATACGTTATAACAGAGAGATCATTGAAGGAGCATTCCTGGCGCCCCCTACTGTGTTAGATAGACGCGTGCTATATCAGCTATCCCTTATTTAAATGGTGAAGGTGAAGCTATTATTGTTACTAAATTCTACAAATAATACTGAAATATCACAAAAACTTCCTTTTTTTTTTCCAACGTGACTGAGGCTAATTGCTACCTTATGTAGTAATGTTTGAGCAAAAAATAATAACTTTCTGTTAAAGTAAGCAACGAATTTAAAGCGAAACTAAAAAAAAATCAGGCTAGCCATCAGCATAAATAATTATGCATACTTTTCTTACGTTTCTACTTATAAAGATTATAATGCATTGTTCTCTCAGTTAGGTATCCTCGCTGTTAACGATATTTTTGGCCATAATACCAATAATGTCTCAGGAGGTTCTCCTTGCTAGCTTAAGAGATTTTGGTTTATCCTAGATACACTTTTAAACTAGCAACACAAAACAATTTTCATAATAAAACTGCAATTATAATAAAAAATTAATGAAAATAAAAATTAATAACATTCGATATACCAACTACTATAACAAATGTTATCCACGAAAGCAACAATAATATAGACTATAGTATACTTTACTTAAGGAACACACAAACCCTATTTGTTGTCTTGAATCAACGTCGTGGAAGTAAATTTCTTTGGAAGTTGTAACCTTAATATGATTCTTATATCGTGTTTTGCAATGCCAATTGAAAATTCTTGAACATCTATGTTATTATGCTTGTTAATACAACACACACTTAAAAAAGAGACGAATAAAAAAATTGCACCATTTCGTTTAATAGAAACCTTTGTTTTAGATACTCATTATGGACATGGCTTATTTTGAGAGAGTTCAAAGTGTAATAACAGAAGCACATCTAAGTATCCATTTTTCTCCCTTTACTTGATCCAAATGCTTTAAACATATAATGAAGTGATGCAAGAAGTCTTTGGTGCGTGCATGGGATTGTCTTCACAACTGCGTAGTTGATTATTTAAAAGTTTGTACGCAGTTTTACTCTTTTTGTTGTTGTTTTTTTTATAACCAGTTTGTAAAAGAAAAGAATTAACTAAGCAAACAGAGGATACAGTGTGATCAAAACCAAAAATTTTGAATCAGTGTCAAACGGGCTTAATGTTGTTAGGCCAAAATATGGGTTAGTGTTTTCCTCATCTTCTTCAATTCTTAGAAGTGTCAGGTATCAAATATCGAGATGTCAGGAAGATCTGATGTCTGATGGCCTTTACAACCAAAAAGGTTTTATGGAACAAAAAATAACTGAATTCAGCATAAAAACCAAGAAAAAGGACCTTTGACATTAGGTCTGTCTACTGACCAGCAAGTTATGGTTATACTTCTCAAACTTTTCTACTGTAGAATGTTTTATTTAGAGGAGATGTACCTATATATTTCATTCTAACCGGGCTAGACTCTTCAAGTAGTCAATCCTAACAGATAAAGTGACTTTACTACAAGTCCGCTAGGTCAAACTTGTGATTAAAGCCAGCTATTACAAGTAATAAAACTACAGTTGCTTATAAGCAACGTTTTAACAAACCTACATAGAACATGAATCTTTTTTTATTTAGTGTTATCATTAAACCCAAGTCTCTACATGTTTATTTCTGACAGAAGAGACTCTACGCTAATACTTTTACATCTCTACATGTTTCTACCTGAGAGTAGGGACGCTGAATAATACTTCTATGGTGTCTGCATGTTCATGCCTGGGAGTGGAGATCCTACGCTAATACTTCTACAGTCATACATGCTCATACCTGAGAATAAGGATGCTACACTAATACTTTCACACTGTGAGAATTTTAGAGTAGGGCCTTATAAGATTCTTTTACAAAATAAAAACTTACCATCAAGGTTTAAAAGTTCAATACAGGATTTAATAAACACCTTCGACAAACTCGGTTTGTTTTTAATTACTCAAACATTTAATATGCCATCTTTGTTTTACTTCAGAAACTAAACTTTTAAGACATTTGTATAGATAAATAAAACGGATAACATTCAGAAACCCTGATAAGTTTTGTTTCACGTTAATCTTCGTTTTTCTTATTTAGTGTTATCACTAAACCGAGGTCTCTGTGTGCTCATCCTGAGAATAAAAACGCCAAACTGATAGTTCTACATCTCTACATGTTCATGCCTGAAAGTACAGACGCTACACTATCGTTTATGCAATTTCTGAAAGCTTTACATTGAATCGTATTCCTGCAAAAATCATTTTACCAATAAAAACAATAGCTGCATATTCAGTTCTAAGAGGGAACTGGTGATTTTAACTTTAGGCTTTAGATGTCTAAATGTCTTGAATTCCATAATCTGTGTGGTTATGTAACAATGACGTGCTCTTACGAAAGGTCACGCGTTTCACCATTACAAATTAATATGCGTTTATCGTTAAGCCTGAGGCTGAAAAACTGGCTATGTCTGTTATGCCCACAGGAGGGTTCGAACCCCGAAATTTACTGTTATAAACCAGCAAGCTTACCACTGAATCACGGGGGAAGGGGCATCTGATGTTAGGGTACTGATTATCGATTATAATTCCATATAGGCCTGTTTGCTGAAAACAAAATGATTGTCCATAAGGGTAGATTTAAATAGTTGTTCTAGTTGAAGCCAGAGTGTGGCTCATTGTTTCAAGGAAATAGTTTTTTTTTAAAGATAAATTTGAATAGTTTCTTCGAGGAAATGTTTGTAAGAAGAGAATCAATGTCAAAACTTGCTCTAATGTAATAATCTGCATACAAAAATTTGGAAATTTCCTGAGCAAAGGCTCAAGAGTTTTTAACTACAAATTCATTCACAGTTACAGAGTTTAGAATGTGGATTAAGAACATGGCAAGCTTATAGCTATGTAAGCCGATACTTTCCTTTGCTCAGGAAGTTTCCAAATTATTATGGCTACTTTTTTACAAACATTCCACTCGAAAACTATTCGCGATTCTCTTAATAAACTATTTCCTAGAAACAACGACCTACACTCTGGTTTGTTTGTTTGTTTCTTTGTTTATTAAGTTTTCGCGCAAAACTATATGCGCTAGTCGTTTTTAATGCTGAAGGAATAGAGTAGAGGAAAGACAGCTAGTCAACACCGCCCACCGCCAACTCTTGAGCTACTATTTACCAATCAATACTGGGATTGACCGTCAATCTCCCACGACTAAAAGAGCTAGCACGTTCGGGAACGAGATTCGATCCCGCGAGACGTAGGCACTACCAAGCCATATCAGGCTTCAATGTAAATAAGATAACATTAAATGAAATGCTACCTACGTGTACAATTTTATCCTACACTTCTGTATACCAGTTTGTTCGTCTATCATATTATATTTACAAATACATATCTAGCTCACAAATTATCATTCTTTTGTAGGTCTATAGTTGAAGCCTTATATACATTGGGCAGAACAAAGCTTTCAAGCACTTACTTTATTTGTTTATTGAATCTCAGACACGTGTACTTACTTTAGGTCAATTTTCTTGTAACGTTAGCAACAAGCCACTAGTTTCTAACATGTGATCAAATTAGAAGTTACAGTTTACGAAACAGTCAGTGAATTTTACATCACTGTCATCACATAAAGGATGTCTTTAGTAAGTTAAATTTTAGTTAGACTCTAAGAAAATGTTGGTAAGTTTATGACAAAACAAGAAAAACATGGTTCGATTCCTAATATGAAAGGTAAAAATGAAAATAAAACAATATGTAAGTAAAAACACTACACAATGAGTTATATGTGGTACTGCAGGAACTAAAATATAAAAAAACACATAAACAATATATTGAAACTTATTACTGTAGACTGTTTTAAGAACAAAATGTTTATTTATTATAAAATATTTTTATAGTTGTAAGTGATCGTGATTCTTTTAGCCTTAGCGTCATATCCATATATCGTTACTACTTCTCCTGGATTTTACAGATATGTATTATAGTGTAAGTATTTTACAATAGTAGGCTGCTAGTTTTGCCAGTAAATTTGGTCAATACAACTTTGAAATGTAAGGTCGCTGACCATGAGAATACTGATACTAGTATTTTCAATCTGAACGGCACCTTATACACACATGGGCTAAACGGTCAGGTCAGAGACCCGGATAGTTCAGGAATAGTCATCCTTAATTTTGAACTACTTTCCAGAATAAGGACTCCAGCAAGTAGTTCAATGCGTTACAAAAACTGGATTTACTGGCTTTGTATAACGAGCTTACTGCTAAAACTACGAAGCTTATTCAGGGGCATTGCGAATCGAACTTTGGACATTTTTAATTTAGCTCCTAGCTAACTTTATTTTTCTTAGCTAATATAGTTGTAGATTCCAAACGTTTCGGCGTTATTGAAAACTATATTATATATATATAGTTTTATATTATATCAGCGATTGTAAAAAAATTGATATTAGATAAATGTCAGAATGAATAAGTATTTCACATTTTTTCCTGCTATAAGTAAAGTTATTGGCTTGTCACATTAGTCTGTCTGTTGACAAAACGTCGTCGACTTTCAGTAGCAACGGCCGTTTCTGATAATGTTGTCAACAGTTGTGCCGCAACGTCTTCTTAGATTCGTATCATCGGACTGGAACATGAATGACGTGGAGCTTCCCCGACAACACACGCCTCCCCCTTTTGCAACCACCATTTCGACAAATGATCAAGTAACATCGGGAGTATTTCCCCACGAAAATGTAGAATCTCACTTAAACATTCCTTTTATAACACAAATTTGTTTTTAACGGTTCTGGAATCGTTAATATAGAATATTAGTCTATATGACCGTACTCCAAGTTAAACAAACCATTGCGTGATCATGAATACGGGGTCAATTTTCAGCACTGAGCAATTTATAAAGAACACTATTAAATATTCAACGACGAAAAGATGTATCTGGTTTGGATAAACGAAAAAAGATAATAAACTCTTATCTAAGTAGTTATTGAATGCAATCTAATTAAAGTCGTTAATCTAAATGTACTTAATGAATGTTGATTATTTCATTCAAGAAGCATGGTGAAAGAGACCCAAAGTCTTGAAAAAATCACAAAACTTATTTTACTGAGATAAATGTTGTTTTGTAGAGATACGTTGTTAGATACGGTCTCAAAAAATGAGGAGTTACATGCTAAACAAGCATTTTTTTTCCTTTCTAATGTAATTGGTATCGCTTAATTATCAGCATTTTTGTAGGTTTACTTTCCTTGATAACGAGGAATAAGATAGGTATTCAAATAACCTGGGCTGAGCATGACACAATATTTAGCATGCCAGACTGTGGATCTGAGGTGCCTTGGCTGGGGCTCCGTTAGTGCAAAAAGAAAAAAAATAGAAATCGTGTTCCGCACTTTGGGGCCTGGGGTGTGTTATAAGAGTGACGGCAAATCCTACTATTCGATTAGAGTAGCCCAAGAATTGGTGGAGAAAAGTGTTGACTATCTGTTTTTTCTCCAGTCTATTACTTCCATAATTAGGAATGACTTTCGCAGATAACAAACAAACAGTCTATCTTAGGTGCACAGTGGGAATTTCGGGTCAGTCTCAAATGAATTACGCGTCGTGTGACATCACCTGCGCCTCCTTCACCTTCTCAGGGAAATATGATGTCGTTTAAAGTTAATGAACCGAATAAAGGTTAAAATTACCTGTTCCTGGAGCTTTTTCATAGCAAACCAAACGTATGATATGAGACCGATTCTTCTACATTTCCAGATTCCTGGAAGATGAGTTGATTAAAATTACATAATTTATTCTGATATGAAGTCAAAGTCAAATCAAAACAGCGTTCTCTTCAGCTCAATATAATAATTTAACTGAAGCACGGACTTTTTGTCGTGTGTTCGCCACTTGGTATACGTATAATTTCCCTTGTGCTTCATTGCTTTTACAAGATATACGATTTCCTTGGGTTTTTTCCTTAATGCCTGAATACTCGAGTCACATTCGTATTTCAAAGCGTAAGTAAAGTAGAAAAGAACTGAAGAGCTGTTTAAGCCTTTCATACGAAACGGGAGTCTAATATGAAAACTTGTTCTTCTCCTCAATGTATATGCATGTTCTGGTTTAATTTCCCGTCTACGTCAAACAAACCGGCGGTTTCAAATTCTTAATAATCATTTTTGGTTTCTAAACGATGTTTCGTTAATTTTACATGTTCAGGAATTCATGAATTATTTGTTTTTTTAATGTTCTAATAATAAAGGAACTGCGTAAACGAGGAAAGTACAAAATAGAAGAAAACAAAGAAAGTGTAACACTCGCCAAGTTAAAATTTCTCAATGAAATTGTTTTAATTCGGCGATGGTTTCACTTTGTTAAATTTCTCTTACATTTTTTGTATTTCTTAATTTCCAGTCTACAATCCGTGGTATTTCTTCCCTTTTACATGAACAGATACATTTATTTGTGGGTAAATGATATGTGACTCCAATATTAGAACAGTAAAAATAATAAATAAAGTCTTAGATCTTAAGTTTTAGCTCTTAGGTTTTGATATTTTTATGTCTGAGCATATTTGCTACAATAGTCACCTAGTGGGACAGCAGTAAGTCTAAGACTTACAATGCTAAAATCCAGAGTTCGATTCACCGCGCTGGACACATCAGATAGCCCAATGTGGTTTGGGCCCTTGACTCGCAATCTGAGAGTCGCTGGATCGAATCAAACATGCTCGCCCTTTCAACTGTTGAAGCGTTATACATAACACACGAAAAACAACTTAAATCATGTAAACAAGAGAATCGCCTGATCAATAAGGTTTTGGGTTTAATAATTTGAAAGAGTTCTTAATAAGTAGTACCCTTTAAGTTATAAAGATACATTTGTAATCCAATACCTTTCATTCGAATACAAAAAAATAACAGCTGGAGAACTTGAAAATTACTGAGTTTGAGAGTTTCGAGCACACTGATATAATAGACATAGTAGCACTTTTTAAATTATTACAAACATTTTATAACACTCGCAAAAGTAACCATTTGAAGAAGATCTGGTCATTCTTGTATAGATCTTTTATTCTATAGAAAATCATGTAAAACAATAGCGGTATATAAGATACAGTACAAGTTATATTAAACCGAACACTTTTGGTCATAGGTTTTTGTTGTTGTTTATTCATTTGGATGGAACAATGTCGTTTTTAAATTTAGATATTTTTCTGTAAAATAATACCAATCTTCATAGAGCACACAACAACAAAGAGGTTTTTGAATGGACGGTTTTCAAACGAGATATTCTAGCCTACGCAAAAAAATATTTCACAATACATTTGTTAAAAAAAAAATTAAAGCGACGTCATTGGACTTAACATTAAAATTTCATAATGTCGTCATTACAGCTACGAAAATGAAATCTCGTTTGATAGACTCAACAAGGTAAAATAAATATATGCACATTTAAGTGAGAGGCTCTGTTTTTAACTCTAAAGATCTTTGATAGGTTGTTTAGGCAGAGTATTCATAATGAATCTAAATTTCAAATGGACAGCAACTGCCTGTTGTAG
>NW_013665773.1:678805-682011 GCF_000517525.1 Limulus polyphemus
GTAGAGGACGACGTTTCGAAAGTCTTCCGCCTTTCGTCTATAGATATTTTACTTTGAGTTGGCTTTTTTTTTTACGAATGATATGATGAGAACTTCTTGTGAAAACTCAACTTGCACAAATTTAATGAAACTTGATAATATTTCAATTAAAATTGAAAACCATGAGAATAGATATTCTTAAAATTGCATGTAAACAAAATCGGAATTACACAATGAATTTGATACCGTTTCTTGAAAAAGAAAAAGCTTCTTACAATGTTGTTCGTGTTTAATATTAATGCACCTTAGCGGATGTAATGCCTCAGGCACATTTAAAGAAAACATAAGACAATCTAGTACTAGGAAATACCATATTTTTGTTGTTTTGTTCTTTTAAATACTTCATTTATATATATGTTTGTTCCTGTATTTGCTTGAACATTCTAATAAAACTACTGTTTATTAACATGACTAAATATTATTTATAAAAACGAAAACGTAATGTAATGGTTTTTAAACGAGACTCAAAACTCGAGCGCTTTCGAATAGTTTACTATTATTCTTCTGAAAAACCAATATAATAATAAGTTATCTTTGAAAACCAATATAATAATAAGTTATCTTTGAAAACCAATATAATAATAAGTTATCTTTGAAAACCAATATAATAATAAATTATCTTTGAAAACCAATATAATAATAAATTATCTTTGAAAACCAATATAATAATAAGTTATCTTTGAAAACCAATATAATAATAAGTTATCTTTGAAAACCAATATAATAATAAGTTATCTTTGAAAACCAATATAATAATAAATTATCTTTGAAAACCAATATAATAATAAATTATCTTTGAAAACCAATATAATAATAAGTTATCTTTGAAAATCAACATAATAATAAATTATCTTTGGCAAATTTTCATGGTATATGAACTTATAAAAACAGTTCGCTAATTATCTCCTATTCAGTAATGATATGTCAGCTGATGTTTGATTTTAAAACGCTGTAGACGACAGCCCGTCTTCATGACAACATTACATTAGTAACATATCTATCTAATAAGTGTTTTGATGATACGGTAAAAGGCTTAAATTACAACTTTAACTTAAGAGAAATATGGTAACCTTATTCTTAATAACGTCTTTGTAGACTACAAGCTATATTCTATGTATTTCCGTGAAAGTAAACTATTCCCTATTAATTTAATTATAAATAGATTTGTAACAATCTACTCTAACCCAATAGAATTTGTTCATAAGTTTAGATAAATATGGTGTTTAACAACTGTTAATAACAACATTTAGTTACAAGTGAATAATTATGTTGACATTAATTATTTTCAAAATAGAACTGAGTACGAAACATAATAATAAGAACAATAAAATATACATTACTATAATCTAGATATAGCATTTTTCGCCATAAATAAGTAAAATTGACTGTTTTTGCTTACTTTTGTCTTCACCAGACGGTTTTTTTTTCCTTCTATCGTCCAATGTGGTCATTGGTAAACTTACGGACTTGCATCACTAAAATTCGGGACAGAAGCGAACGTAGCTCAGTGTGTAGCTTTGTGCTAAAATAACAAGCACGACACAATTGTCATCTATCATCGCAAACTAAGCAATAAGGACAGATGCATATATGTTACCATTGTGAAGGAGAACACCTTTTAGACTTCTTTTGGAGGAATCAATGAACAATCGCAACTCACTGCAGCTCCTAGTATTGATATTAATTCAGCAATATTGTTGCAATAAACCAGTAAACCTTCTTGCGAAAAGTATGGTATAAACTCATTCTCACGATTTCTGTACCAGTAAAATGATGTCCCTAAAGAAAGTAAGTTAATAACCCGAAGTCTGGATCCCAAAAATTTCTGAAGAATCCTTTGGAAGGCCCAAATCTCTCACCAAATCATCAAGTTCACCTTGTGTGAAAAGTTGTGGTTCACCAGACGTTTTAGGTTGAAAACAATACCTATCATCATTTTTATTGACATCAGATTCAGAATCAGATGAAAGTGTATCAAGAGTCTCCGATGGAGTAGGTAGAGGTACAGCAGGTCGATGAGCAACAAGTCTTATAACAGATTGAAGGTTCACATAAGAAATTTCCTTTTTATTTCGAGTGTTGTAGCCTTGCACGTTACATGAGCAACGTATCATTCATCTCAGTGGTTTCTAGGCTCACACCAGACCATTGTAATTCCAAAAGACAAATACTTTTTCTTACTTTTAGTCCATTGTCTCAACTCTTCGACACAGATGGTGCAAACTTTGTGCGGAGCCCATGATTTATCTTGGTCCCCATGTTTTGTACCAAAATACGCGTAATACGCTTTTTTGACGAATTTTGTAATGGTTTGCCTTTGTTTCTTTACAACAAATTTACCATAAATAGAACAGAATATGTTAGGGTCATTTACACCTCTTGTTGTCATAGCGACAAATAGATAATATTGAAAAGAAAAAAAATATAATGTCAAAATGCACACACAAGCAAATACTATCCAGAAATAACATGCGGCCTTTTAACCGTTCATATACGAGCGGTGGTGTGTTTATTGTGGGTTCTAGTACGATCGATAAAGCTCTCACGTCGCGATTGGTCTCGAGAAATCTATAGCCAGTGGTTGTCAACATTTTAAGCATAGCAAAATGAGACCCGATTTTAATTTTAAAAACATTTGAAACAGCTTAAGTTCCAGTTCCTGGATATCAGTTTAGCTGTTCCAGAATAGACTTATCTCCTCTACTTTTGTCACTACGAAAACAGTTTACGTGTTCCCTAAATAGATAAAAATCTTACTGAAACATCTGAAAACTAAAATGCTTAAAGGTTTCTTAGCTCTGCTATAGAGACTTAATTGCACATTATAAGAACGATTTGAACAGGATAGTACAACTCGAGTGTGTCGCCTCAAGTACTAGCCGTGACACTGGAGACAATATTTTGAACACCTACATACTTAATTCACAGTTATTCCCAATGATTCGACAGTACAATACCGTTCGAGTAACCTTATGGCCGTATATATGTGTATACGTTACAGGCCCTTCAGGATATTCTTATAGCGAAAATATGAAGCGATAGAAATGAATAAAAAACCTAGAACCCTAGCGCTTTCGAAAGGTGGAGCTTTCTTTTACAGTTTACACCTGAAGTAGAAAGGTCCACCTTTCGAAAGCGCTCGGGTTCTAGGTTTTTTATTCATTTCT
>NW_013665773.1:682889-695628 GCF_000517525.1 Limulus polyphemus
AGAAATGAATAAAAACCCTATAACCCGAGCGCTTTCGAAAGGTGGAGCTTTCTTTTACAGTTTACACCTGAAGTAGAAAGGTCCACCTTTCGAAAGCGCTCGGGTTATAGGGTTCTTATTCATTTCTATCAAGACTTCTTGAACCTACGTTTTTTTCTAACATCATGAATATAAAACGATGTTCAGCCTAAAGATAAAATATTTCGAAGAACGGAGCCTTCGCTGCTCTCCATAGAAATAGAAAAACTCATGCAGCAGATAATGTAGGACAGCAAAGGCTCTGTAACCATACATCAAGCGAACTGAGAGCAATGCCAGTAAAGGTCGTGGTTCAGAAAGAAATTGTCTGTCCAAAAAAAAGACCATTTACAGAATTCTTACTCTTACTAATAATGAGATAATACATAGATATTTGGAGTAATGAAGACTTAGAAGCATCAAGCCGCTCCTCTAAAATAGAAGTTTTCAAGAACACTTCTTTCGAATGCATGTCTGTCATGCTTCCAAATGCAGCTCGCTTCATCGTAATCTTGAAAGTCTCTTCCACGTATACTGGAGAGTCTCTTGTAATTTAAATTGCAGTTTTGTAATCATGGCTATCAATCAGCAGGGCAGCATGAAAACTGAAACATCCTGTTATAAAGAAGTTTAAGGGCAGCACGACAACCGAAACACCCTGTTATAAAGTAGGTTAAGGGCAGCACAACAACTGAAAGATCCTGGTATAAAGTAGTTTAAGGGCAGCACGACAACTGAAACATCCTGTTATAAAGTAGTTTAAGGGCAGCACGACAACCGAAACACCCTGTTATAAAGTAGGTTAAGGGCAGCACAACAACTGAAAGATCCTATTATAAAGTAGGTTAAGGACAGCACGACAACTGAAACATCCTGTTATAAAGTGCTATTATTTACACTAAATATGCTGGCCATGTTGTTTGGTTTTATTTTTTTTCAGTACGAGTGAGTGACTTGTAAGGAAGGTATCTTAGTTAAATATGTCAAAAGACATAATGATGGCAGTCAATATACTGGACAATTATTTCTAAATACACCTCGATAAAAAGGTGGATGAATGCATTTCGTTGTTTCAATGTATCACTATTTCCCAAAATTTTCTAAATTAGTAATTTACGTTGAAACTATTTGATTGTACTTACGATGTTTTAATTTCATATCATAAGAGCAGATGGGTAACATATAAAAAGCTGTCTCAGCTACTTAGTTTTAAAATAGTTATTTTTCACGCTACTTCAGAGTTTGAAAGTTGATGTGTTTTTTTTTTTTTAAGCTCAGTCGGGCCGGCACGGCCAGGGGGTTAGGGAACTCGATTCGCAATCTGCGGGTCGCGGGCTCGAATCCCCGTCACACCAAACATGCTCGCCCTTTCAGCCGTGGGGGGGGGGGGTTATAATGTGACGGTCAATCCTACTATTCATTGGTAAAAGAGTAGCCCAAGAGTTGGCGGTGGATGGTGATGACTAGCTGTCTTCCCTCTAGTCTTACACTGCTAAATTAGGAACGGTTAGCGCAGATAGCCTTCGTGTAGCTTTGCGCGAAATTAAAAAAAACAACAACATAAGGTCAGCCATTTTGACTGTTATTTGTAAATTACAAGATACATCAACATCAAAAACTTAGTGGTATAACATAAAGGACCTGAGACAGGTATAACAAGAATAATTGGTGATATAACCATAAATTACCTGAGACAGATAAACAAAAATAATTTATGATATAGCCATAAGAGACCTGAGACAGATAAAAAACGAGAAAAATTAATGATAAAACTATAAAGAACTTGAGACAGATAAAAAGAAATAATTACTCATATAACCATAAGCAATCTGATACGAGTAAAATGAATAATATGTAGCGATATAACCATAAAAAAAGTGAGACAGTTAAAAAAAAGAATAATTAATGATATAACTATAAGGGACCTGAGACAGATAAAACAATAGAATAATTAGTGATATAAGTATAAAAGACCTAAATAAGATAAACTACCATTTCTAACAAATTTGTTCTTGCGTACGAGATGGCTCTAAATGGAGTACATTTGATTTAAATAATCTCATTTAAAGTAGCCTCCATTGGCTATAAATCTGGTTTCGATACTCGTGGTGGGCAGAGCACAGATAGCCCATTGTGTAGCTTTGTGCTTAACTACAAAAACAAACAAACGTTTAAAGTAGTAAATAAGTATTTATTTTAGTAAGTTATTAGTGTGATGTTATTCCTGAAAACCTCTGCTTATCCTGTTTGTCACTTACAGTTTGCAAGCATCTCAAAATTACTTAACGAAACGCCCCCAATGGCACAGCGGCATGTCTGCGGACTTACAACGCTAGAAACCGGTTTTCGATACTCGTGGTGGGCAGAGCACAGGTAGCCCATTGGGTGGCGTTATGCTTAACTTCAAACAAACTTAACGATATTAAAGGAACACCGACATAAAATGAGCCTCAGCGAAAACGTAAATTGTATAATTGTTTATTATTATTATTTTTATAGTTATTAATAAAAGCTCCTGAATAAAACTAAAAAGAGTGTATAATAACATGTCAACCTCGATATATCTGCTATATCTAATTTAGCGGTAATTACCACTACACCTGCTAACTTGCTAAGTCCACACCTCAAAAGTAAATCTATCCTGTGTGTACTAATAAAACTCGTATTTAAGTCGATCATCGTTGCTGGAAGCTATATATATGTTATTCTTTAGTAAAAAAGACCGGCTTCTGTAATAATATTACAGTAAACGGTTCACTTCCCTAAGTTTACACGATTTATATCTGACGTTTTGGAAGTATATTCAAGATTTTAAGCCTAAATTTTCTCGGATTACACAACTGAGTTTACTTTATTTTGTTTGCTGTATAAAAACAACACGCACGTAAATATGCCCTGCTTCATATGAGCTTTAAAATACTTTCTGTGTGGCCTATTTGTTATCGTATCAGAACTGTGAATCTATTTGTTTCACGGTTCACGTCTTCGCACTTAATGTCCCGGGAGTTTTATAAAAATGACAGTTAAATTTCACTGTTCGACGAGACAATAGTGTTCCAAGAGCTGGTTGTGGGTACTGTTGACTAGCTGCTTTTTCTCTAGTCTATGGGTTCCAATGTTGCTGTTGACTTTCTGCTTTTTCTTTAGTCTATCAGTTCAAAATTATCCATGGCTATGAGCAAATAGTTCCTTATGTAGAATTGGCCAAAAATTCTGAAACAAACAAACAAGCTCTCAAGAGTCCTTCTACGCTTTTCAAACATTGCCATTTACAAAGTTTACTTATAACTTTGAAATCAGCGTTATGGTGGGGAATGTTTTATAAGCCTAACCAAATACAATTCAGTCTATTTGCATTGGTATATAATAAAAAATTCAGCCATCGTAGTGGAACTAAGCATCGCCAATACACATTACCTCTAATTACGTAATTGAGATTCTGTGCATAATTTTCGGCATGATTTATGTAATTAGTGAGAAGGTACTATATGACTCCTTTATAAAGCCGAAACTCGAAACATTTCTGACTAGGATTCTGATGATCTAAGTCAGGTACGAACTTTGTGTTCATATTTATCTCTGAACAAAAGGAACGTTATCAGCCTATTAACGTCTCACCCTATGAATATAAAGGACAACTGTTGTAAGATTTCGACCATAACTGTTCTCTAGTGGTTGTCAAGTAGCTATTTCTGTGGTCATTATCCATTCAAGTTATTACCTAACACTGTACAACGTACACGCGAATGTGCGTATGTATGTACGCTAAATTATTCAATACTATTTTTATTAGAATATTCTGTTGTAATTTTGTAGGAGAAACTATATAACCTCATTGGCACCTTAGAAGGAGCTTATAAGTTATTCCTGAAAAAATCGTCTTTATACTCTTTAACACTTTGTTCACAATAACAGGCCATGGAACTGATAACGTTAGACAGGTAAACTATTAATGGTAACATTTTAAGTGTACATGTGTTTTATCCAATGAATTGTATAATTCTTTTAGCTTCAAAGTATAATCAAATAATTATATATATAAAACATATAGTTTTTTATAAGTTAAACATTGGAAAAAACTATTTACTGAAGTCTTTAGCTCTAGCATAAAATACTGCAATGTTAAATAGAAAAGCTTATGAAATTTAATTATATTATTACTAAGCCTTTATTAGTTATCACTTGCCCTAAATCCACCGTACATGTTTAGTAAAATCCTTGAGTAAAGTAAACGTTTTATAAAACAGAGCCACTGTATACTATTAATATTAGTATTGCTTAGTCTATATTATATGTCATTTAATCTTGATTCATAATCCTTTTCTTAATCCTCGAAACACAGGATATGTTTTATAAAAAAAAAGAGTTGTTGTATATTATTAATTGCATTAGTATTACTAAAATTTCATTAGGCATCATTTAGTCTTAATCCATGATACATTTTTAGTGGATTTCTTGTTTAATAGAAGTATTTTATAAAATGGTCTTCTGTAGACCATTAGGTTGTTTTACAATTGAAAACAAAACAAATGGCACTGAAAAACAAGCATTTCTCCAAATTTTGCTGTCAGTAAAAATATAATATTCAAATCATTTTGAGGCTATATTTAATTTAATCTCGCGTATGCTCTCTCGCTGCGATATCCCAAACGAGATAGCGAATAAGCTATTGAAAATGTTAAGAAAATTTTAAAGTACCTTATATGAATAACGGTGTCCATCTTTTCATTATTGAATAAATACACACACTCCTCATCACTTGTTATACGTATCGGAAGGCAATGCTGCAGCTCTGTAAAGACTGAAAATATACTTTGTAAAAGAAAATGAAATTGAAAGCTTCTCTGATAAAGTTCAACATTTTATATCCGTTAGCATGTTTTATCTATCAAGAGAATTATTTAGAACTGGTGTTTCTCTACGTTCTATATAAACGATAAGTTATTGCATATCATATAAGGATGCGTTTAACTATTTCGTTAGAACAAATGGATTATACCTAAACCAATTCATGAAAAAATAATAGATTGTATGGAGAAAGGATATTAATCTATGACTAACAAGATACAGTTACGTGCAGGAAACTTATTATTTTATTGTAACATGTTTGATACATTTGAAAGTGATTAGAAATTAATATCAATAACTCGATATTTAGCAAACTCGGAAATTGAAAATTACAAAATTTAAATAATAAATATCAGTAAACATGTTTAAGACTTTATATTTAACAATGATACCCAGAGGATTTCAATCAAAAGATAAAACTAAACTTTAAATCACCTTTGGTTATTACGAATCATTATTAGTATTTTTTAGCCTGAACTACATTTTATGCGCCACATAAACTAAACGGCCCAATTAGAGATCCTTAAAGTTTGGACATAGCAACTCCAAACTTAGAAATGCTGACCAGAGGGAAGTCAACCAGTCAGTAGCACCTGCAGTATATTTGGCTACTCTTAACTGAATAGGAGTGATTGTCAAAATTATTGACACCCTCACAACTGAAAGAGTGGGGCGTATTCAGCAGCATACCACGGCTCGAGCCAGCCTCGAACCTGACCATCCGCAGGCAGACACGTTAATCATAAGACCACATGCGGCCCACGAAAACTGCCAAATATTTCCGTTCAATATCCTGAATAGGAGACAATTCTGAAGTTCTTCGTTCTATAAAGTATCCTGAGATTTTAATTTGATAACACCAATATAGATAGTCGTTTTTGTAGTTTTGTTTTTTAATAACTGGCCAAATACTGATTTCTAACGAAAACAACAACAAAGTTTGTTATTTTGGTGACGTTTTATCACACTTTCCAGCTCATTAACCTTAATTTCTCCGTTACAATCAAACAAAGTAAAGTATTGTAAGTGCTTTAAGCAATATATCAATTAAATTTGTGGATATATATTTTTTCCTATTTGGCATGTTGAGCTTTGGTATTAAACGAAAGTCTCGTCAGCAGTGTTTTATATTATATGCTATTAATCATTATTTTTCGTACGAAAATCATGCTGGGCTCTAAATATTTTTTTTAAAAATCGGTAAAATTCGTATAACTTTGTTACATCATACTTTCCAGTTTAGTGACTTTAGGCTGAATTTGATTCTAATTCCTCTGTTCAGATCTCATTTGCAATCAAATCACAGGTCTTTTAATAAAGCAGTTAACAGATACAGAGTGCTTCTGCCTCTGGAGGTGAAGTAATCAATTTCAAAGTAAATATATTCTCTACTTAGAATAGTATAACTGCGTACAATTTGTGAAATTAAATTTAACACATTCAATGCATCTGAAGGCACGTACAATAAAACCTTAACTCCAAGTTTCTATTTCAGGTTGTTGCTGGTAGGAAGTTGGTTAACTTTAATGGAATGTATATTTTCAATTACACACGGCTTACCTGAGAGAAGACTTTAACTAATAACTTTAGTCAGTTCTCCTTTCCACTCCCTTTTCCGTTAGCTAAAGAACCTTACAGAACAAACAGTGTTTATGACTTACACATCAATTGTAAATCTGTATTTTCAGGTCATTAAACCCGGGCATGACTGTTTCTGACTTTTTAACTTATAGATCAGAGACAAGACAGATAGTGTATGGCACCCAATGCCAACTTTTGTTTTATCTAATAGTAACTTTATGCCGTCATTTTTATAGTGCATCCAAAGTCCGAAAGAGTGGAGCGCGTTTTGGAGGCCACATTAATTAATCACGCCCTTCCCAATACAAACAGTTTACTTAGAGTTGTCGATAAGTTTCTACGAGTCATCACATGATAGTAATAATATGTAGGAATAAAATAGGATAGAAAATCACATTAATAAAATAAATAAATAAATAAAACCGTAGCATTTTTGGCAAGTGGATCATGAAAAGAAATAGCAGAATCAATTCAATGAGTGTAGAGTCTGGACACATGTTGAAAAACAAGAAGTCTGACTTTGACTTACGCCCACCAACCAATCTTATGTTTTTTAATTTTCAACTTAAGGCCCTCACGATGGGCTAATGGTAAGTTTATGGACTTAAATTGCTAAAATCCGAAGTTTCGTTCCTCGCGGTGGAGAGATTGCAGACGTAACTTTGCGGTAAAACAAACTACTTTAGCTTACGTCCACACTTTTACTCCGTTGTATTCTTTCGCCTTTGCCTCTGATGAGGACAAGTCCATCCACCTATCTAAACCGCTACTAGAGTTTTATTCTGTGTTTTCTTAAGGTGATGAGATCACTAAAGATCTACAAATATACACCAACTCATATCAGTTGCACTCATAACGCCCCCTAGTGGCAAGTACAAATATAAAAATAGCACTTCGTGAGTTATTTCTTCGAGCATATAATGTCATGCTTATATACATATATATTATTTGTCTTTTTTTTACAGTACTTATAGAGTTAAACACGTTACATCCTTAGACTGATGTATACCGAAGAAGATTCTTTTAAACCTTGCCATAATATTTGTGTAAAGTGTCTCCATATCCGCAAATAGTTCAGCAGTAGCTTTACAGTAGTTTCAAGTCATATATGTGTAATTTGGGAATCGTACTTGTCCAGATTTCAGTATTAGGATTGCTTTACGTAGTGGTTTTAAACATTCATATTTAAAAATTAGTTTGATTTTACAAAAAAAAACTTTCCAAGGAACTTCTTGTAACCACTTTCCTAGGTTTGTTTATTATATTTGTTGTTTGTAATTGAGCACAAGGCTACACGATGGGCTATCTGTGCTCTGCCCACCACTGGTATCGAAACCCGGATTCTAGGGTTGTAAGTCCGCAGACATACCGCTGTGTCACTGTAGGGGCTTGTTTGTTCTACAGCAAAGCCATATTGAGCTATCTACTATATCCACTGCAGGTAATCGAACTTCGGATTATAGCGTTGTAAATCTGTAAACTTACCGCTGTTCTTTTCTTGGTTTTGTAGATAGCATATATTTTGGATATCTGATGTTTCCGTACGAAAGACAAAACATTTGATTGCAGACCAAATAATTATATAGACTCCTAACTGGTGGATTCATACAAAAATATACAAGGAATTTCTTAAGATAAGTAGATCATAGTAACTTGTACTGTACTTTAACCTCAGTATACCGTAAATTAATTGTAACAAATATATTTATATGGCTGACCCCCACAGCTTTCGTAGGTTCAAGAATATCATATGCATGCACTTGCAAAAATCACATTTACAAAGTTTGTATAATATATAAGATTATTTACATATACAGTGCATATTATTTTTATAATACATTCGCGAATTTTCATTGTCACTTTAACAATATATTAACCTAAATCTGATTTAACGTTAAACTAAGTTTTAATTTGTATGATAAGCAGTTCGAAACAAAAGTCCTGTGGTGGATCAGCGATGCGTTTACAGACTTAGAATGCTAATAGCGGGGTTCGATTCCTCGAGATGGAAAAAGCGCAGATAGTCCTAGTGTAGCTCAACGCTAAAAACCATCAAATCCTATTTTGCTTATTAGATTAACTGAAACCTTAAAAAATAGTTCACACCTGATAAGTTGTCAGAATTTAAATAAAAACTCAAAAAACATTGTAAACGAATACGAAAGCGTTTACATGAAACCTATTTTATCTAAATAATTTTTTAACCCTATTCTTATCATAAAAACTAAAAAGTGAGGATTTTGTGTTAGTCGACCTTAGGCTGATATGAATAAGATCAAAACGATTTTTCCGAAAGGGGGTCGAAAGCCGTCTAGAGGGATCACCTGTTTTAACCACTCGCACCACTTTACAGAAGCGTGTTGTCAGTCAGTAAACACTAAAATTACGTCAGTAAAACGTGCGCATGCCGTGAATTTCAAGAAGAATTATGCGCTCTGTAGACTAGATCACAGCATGACATATGAACTTCAAAAACAAGATATAAAAATATTTGTTACTCTTAATTTTGGTTTTATTTACTCTTGAAACAGAACATCTTCGGATACCCTGTAGAAGCACATTTAGTTGATAGCTATTTTTTTTATAACATCAACTGCATAATTGAAAAATAAAATTATTCTTTTTCTGTGACTGATTGTTTGGTTGGTTTCAATACCAGTGGGGGACACATTACGGATAGCCCATTGTACTTATCAACAAACAAACAAAGTACGAATATAAGTCACGGAAGAATTAATTTTATGGGAGTAAAAGAAATTAGTTTATGTCTTAGGCCAAATACTTTGGGTTGGATTGTTCGTAATTAAGCACAAAGCTACACAATGAGCCATCCAAGCTCTGCTCACCACAGGTATCGAAACCCGGATTCTAGCGTTGTAAGTCCGCAGACATGCCGCTGTGCCACTGGTGGCCAGGCCAGATACTATAGCTATATGAAACTAATAACATTGTAAATTGTTAGTAAGTTAATGTTCGCATCTACTGAACAAAACAACACAAGAAAAAGAACTTTCATGACAACAAGACGTCGTTCTCTTTGCTAAACTAAATGTCCCTCCGGTGAGTCAACGATAAATGTACAGACTTAAAATGTTTAAATCCAAATTCGTTTCACCATGTGGGCAGTGCACAGATAGCCCATTGTATACTTTTACAACAATCTAGAACATTCTAAAATCATAAAAGTAAAATAGTTTTAAGAGTTACGATCTAGTTGCTGTAACTAGGCTTTACTCGCAAAGCAAAAGTTTCATGACGTCTTCAATATTTTAACGGTCTCATTCTTGTATAAAATAAAACTTCCACAGTAAGGTAATGTACTGAAAATTAACCTCGACATCAGTATAACTAATGTCTCTTCTTACGTTTCTGTTTATACAGATAAGAACGTATTGTTTCATCAGTTATTTATCCTCGTTGTTTACGATAATTGCTTTAGTAGATCAGACCGTTTTCAGTTTGTTTTTCTAAACTACAATATTTATTTGAATTGGTTATAACCTAGCCTCTATTTTATAGTAATTCACTAACAGACTTCTTTTACTTCAAACTTAAACAGGAAATGATTTAGAGTTTCGTTAGGCCTAATGTATAGAAATAAACTACACTCTGACGAAAAAGTCATAACAATAATTAAGAGTTTTAAAGATTTTTTCCCCCTAATATGGATTTCAAGTAAGAACAATCTGTTATAGCTTTTCAAGTGCACTTTAGGCGTTTATCTTAATGCAACTTCCTCTCTAGCCACCTGGGTTACAAATCTTTAGTTTAGTGGTGCATTTTAGTTTTTAGACATTTACTGGAGAAAGTTTAACTTACACCTCGTGTAACGCCAAAGTTTATAAAGTAGAATCTCTCTTATGACATCGACTGTAACGAAACATTCCAATAGAACTAATAATGTGTTTAAATCAACTGGCTTAATACGGGTTCCAGTGTAACAAAAGCTTGTTCTACCGAACTTCGTCCAGAATTGCTCTCTTTAGCACAATCAAGGTAAATCCGTTTCCTCAGTATTAGAGCTTGTCTTTAATATCTTAGAAGACATTTTTTTAAATTCTTTACAACCAATAAAATCAGAATAATGATGTTTCGTGACTTGGGAGTTACTTGGTACACAATCTACAATTAATTTAAAAGCTTAACTATGTACACATTCTAAGGAAAACTGTCCCCAAGTGGCTTAGCTTGAGGACTTACAAGAATAAAATTCGGAGCGCAATCCCCGCTAAGGAAATAGTGCCGATAGCCAGCTTTGCAATAAAATATAGAAACAGGAAAAGTCAGTTCGAACTTACCGATTTTGTGTCATGTAAACTACAGATTAATTATTCTGTATTTTATAAAGAACACAAGATACATTCCCTTTTTAAGATTATTTTTAGGAGTGTGGGTGACCTTGCGGTAGAAGTATAGATTACAATAATGGCCTGAGACGGCTTGAATGGGTAATGAAGAAAAACTTTAATATAAGGTTTTGTCATCATCCTTGTCGAAACGTTGTACATTTGCTGTTATGTTAAACTTATATTAAAGTTTTTCTTCATTACCCATTCAAGCCGTCTCCAGCCATTATTAGTCTCAAAGTGGGTTCCTCGTCATCAAAATATAGATTACAGATATAGAGACGGGTTCGAGTCAATGCGATACCACAAAATATTATACTGTACTTTGTATTGTGTTTGCGTTATAAGAGTGATAGTCAATTCCTTAACGTGGTATGGGGATACTCATGTATTACCTTCCCTTAGGTCATTTGTTCAAAATTAGACATGGCGGAAAACACCTTAGTAGCTTTGCTATAAACATACAGATTAAAATTACTGGATTTTTGTCTAGTTTGGTAGTTAAAAATAGTAAATATCGTTAGAGCTTTCTCTAAATAGTTCCTTAGAAATGAGTTACTAAGACAGTAAGTTGTTTTACTGTCTACTAAGTATGCTTACTTCATGATACGTCCTAATTGAATTCGCTAATGCAATTTCCGTTTTCCTGGCTCATTTCAGCATAAGATTTCACATTATAAGTCTAATAAGGCTGAACCTTAAATGTTACGAAGCTTCAAAGAGAACTTAACAGGATAAAATCAAAATAGCAATAAATTTGCTCCATTTAAAGTTTCAGTGCATGAAGTTCGTATGGATAAGAAGCAAAATGTTCGTATGGACAATGAATCTGACTAATTGCCTGCAACATTTCGTGCATGTTAGCAATCTGGTCGCGGGCTTTCAAATTACCGATTTCAAAACAATAATTTAATATTTTCAACCTGAGCAGAATCTTATGCGACATAAGGGCTAAATCGTTCGCGTAAGAGACCCTAAAATTTAGAACTATGATCAAAAAATGGAGGGGGGGTGCAACAAGTCAGGTGCAACTGCCGCTTAATGGCTACTCTTACCTGAACAACGAGTTCACTTTCACTTTTGTGACTCTCCTTCAGGCACAACTGCAAAACGGAATCAATGTCATATAGCGAGTCCGAATCTTAGACCTTCCAAACATAGGCTAACTACCAGGCCACGCCATGTTCACTTCAGAACATTAAGAATTGCTATATATATGTATTTTTTAATCCATATTTTTTACATCTTTCTTGCTCGGTCATTATGACCATTTACAAAATTTAAGAAAAAATAAAAAATGGAATACTTGTGTAATCATACAAGCTGTTAAAAACATTGCATAGATAAGAAGTTAGTGACAAAACTACAATAAATGAAACAAAAACAATAAGAAGGCTTGAAATTAGAAAAAAAAAACTGAAGAGGGCACATGAATGATTCGAAACTAGCTTCTCTGATTTCAGCTCATCCCAGTGGCACAGCGGACTTACAACACTAGAAACCGGATTTCGATACTCGTGTTGAGCAGAGCACAGATAGCCCATTGTGTAGCTTTGTGCTTAGCTACAAAAAAAACGAACTCTGATTTCAAGGCTTCTCATAATTCGTTCCACTTAGTACGTTTTTTTCGTTATCTTTTTAACTGTTTCACACTCGTTTATTGTTACAGAGATATTTCTAATTATATCAAACATTACCACAGATAATATGGACATAAAAGTAACTGTAAAACAAACTAACTATAAGATTATGAGACAACGTACCTCTTAGTTTTTAAATATTTTAATCCATACCAATTTTTTTTTTTCGAGTTTACGGTGTTAAGAAATGAGTTGTAAAATATGAAGAAAACAGTATCAAAATCATTCACTTGAAAAACACAAAATCAACCCCAAATTAAGTTTGTTTGTTTTTAATTATGCACAAAGCTACACAAGGGCTATCTG
>NW_013665773.1:696199-697757 GCF_000517525.1 Limulus polyphemus
CCCATTATGATTTTAGTGGCGGGGATGCAAGGTCCCGTGAGGGCGTGAAACCTTACAAGTGCAGTGAGTGTTGGTATAATAAGCCTAAAGTAAAGACGTAGTATGAGATCACCTAGCCTAGAGCCAAGTGCATAAAATTCACTATGACGGTAAAAATATCGATTCAATTTTAAATTTAAATCGTTTCTAAATTAAGCTATTTTCTGTTATATCAACAACATTTTTAGTAAAAAACAAAATCAAAACAAACCTCTTTAATCAGTGGAGACTCTAAATTAAAAAAAAATCCACAAATATTTTTCCAGTTTTTTTGTCTGTACATTTCATTTTATACTTTCAGTACATAAACTAGCATCGATATTAGGTTATACATTTGTTGTTAAGCAACATGACATAAAAGCCATTGTTGGAACGCAGTGCTACCACAACGCACATTTCATGAATGATCTTAGCTTTGACTGGCTCACAAAGGAATTTACCGACGTTTGACTGCCTCGACTGAACTTTTCTACTTCTTTATTGGTCAAGCTTAATTTCGCAAAATTTATTTATTTCAGTTAGTTATGAAATGTGGTATACTATGTGGTTAGGGTATACTATGGGGTGGGGGTGGTAGTACTAGCCTCGTCATTTTTGACGGGTTATACGTTACTAAATAAATAAATATATATATATATATATATGTCGTTACTATTATTAATAGCTTATCAATTTAGTTAATGCTAGAAACTGAAAGAGATGTTAATCAAAAACCGCCAGAATACCTTATTTAAAATAATTATTTCTTAGTTTCAAATCCTTCAACTTCTGGGCTAGAAAAACTATTAAAATTATAACAAACTGATATTATGGCATTCTATTTAAGAATCATTTGAAACACTGAAGATAATTTGAGTAATGAAAAAAAAGAAATGAAAAATACATGCAGGACAACAATTTCCAACCAACTAAATTAAAGGCTATATTCCAACGGTAGCTTGTTTAGTACACGAAGTTGTATAACGCTTATAGAGAAGTTGTGACGTAGACTTTTTTAGTATTCATTTGTGTCTAAAATATTTTCATATAATAACTATAAGCGACCGAAATTCAGCTATGAAAATATAAGACCACATATTTTTATATTATGACACCCGAACCTACTATTTTCTGTTAACTAGTGGGTTTTGAGAAGATGTGTAAAGGTAACATATTTTGTCAATCTATGTCAGACTTCCGTAAAGAATTCATGTCAATAATGGCCTAAAATGACTCTTATTATTATTTTTTTTATATAAAATATTGGTATATATATTTTAGCTGTCTCTAACGTATAGAAATCTATGTGAGTAACTAAATGTCACCCAGTGTGTATTTGTGTGCCAATTAATTCTGCATTAGTTTAAAATATTACATATTTATTAATAAATCTGATAGCATTTATATCAGCTCAACTTGTAGCAAATAGAAGCACTTACATCATCATATTTCATTATTATAGCCCTTGCGAGAGAACGGGTAGCTAAAATAGCAGTATATCTTCCCTGTGCATCACATGATATCTATTAGGTCGTACAAG